>NC_069507.1:200999056-201026556 GCF_027579735.1 Bombina bombina | reverse complement strand
GTTAAAAAGGTATAGACAAGCAATAGAGCAAATGTGATACATTAGAAAATGTTATATTGTATCTTTAAGTCCCTTTTAACTTCACAAAGATAGACAATAATTATAGTAAAATTGATACTTATTTAGCAGCTGAGAAATGTTACAATATTGAAAATATTTTTTTGGTTGTTTTTGTTCTAATTTAAATATGGTGCATTGTCAAGAAAATGAAATTAATGCAATATATTTTCCTAAGACAGGTTTAATTTATACAAAATGATACCATTAAACCTAAAGCTGTTGTGTATTGTTTAAGTAATTGTATAATATAAAATATACTTGACATTTTTGCATTAGTTGCAAGCAATAATAGTTTAGAAGCTTCTGGCTGTGCTTTTTCAAACACCTGGCAACAGAATAAAGAGTTTCTTTAATTGTATGGGTTTATGCTCAGATTTACTGTATCAGAATATCCACTGGATCTGTATAGCCAGTGCTGTATCTTCTACGAAATGAAAACTTTTACTGTAAATATCAAAAAAAGCATTGTCTTGTATTATTGTTGTCATTAGTATATCTGGCCAAGAATTTAAAAGCACAGTTGTTTTTAATTGAAAGAAAATGGTGTTAGATGGTTGTAATTAATGCAAACTCTGATTTTATTGCAAGTGAAGATGTTAGCTACATTTGTTCTAGGAATGAAAAGCTAATTGGCTGATGGCAGATGTACAGGCTGGAGTCAAAGGTTCCAATTTGAAAACAAGAATGTTTCGTCAGGAAGCTAAAGGTTTTGGACACAACAAAAAAGGGGTTAATAAATAGTGTCAAAGGTCAAACTGGAGAATACACTTAAAGGGGTCGAATTATCAAGGACCGAATGGCCCCTGATCCCCTTGTTTCCGCGCGAGCCTTCAGACCGCTGCTTCTTAACTTATCTTAAGCCCGCTGCTCCTTAACTGGATCTGCCGCCTCTGAGCGGCGGACAGCAATCCACCCGATTGAATACGATTGGGTTGATTGACAACTCCTGCTAGCGGCCGATCACCCGCGAATCTGCAGGGGGCAGCATTGCACAAGCAGTTTACTAGAACTGCTTGTGCAATGCAAAATGCCTACAGTGTATGCCGTCGTCATTCAGAGATGTCTGGCGGACATGATACACTACAGCGTATCATGTTCCCCAGACATTGGTAATTTGTCCCCAAAGAGTCAGGAAAGTGAAGAAGGAAGTGAAATCACAAGACCACCATTGCCACATGTGTGTGTCATCATTTGCACCGTGTGCCACATCCTCTTCACCATTATATTTTTGTTCTCCATATTATTCGTCATTTTTCACTCATTCATTCATTCATCTCACCATTTGAACACTGCGTGTACACCTTATTTATTGTTTAGACACACCACATTGGTCCTATGCGGACATAATTGCAAGAGATTGCACTTCACCTATTTGTGTCAATATTTGAGTCATAAATTCCAAAGCACATCAGAATCACATCAAAACCAAATTGCATCTGTCATAGGACTTCTTACTGTTTTTGCAACAGGTCCACACATATTGTATTAGAATCACATTGTACTCAGATTGTATCTGTTACATGATTTCTTATTGTTTTTATATCATGGATCCATGAAGGAATACTTTATTGTTATATATTTTATTGTCAAATTTTATTGTCAATTTTATTGTCAACATATACAATATTGCTATTGTCACACACCTTAGAGAGTAAATAAATATTGTTTTTATAGCTTAGCCAATCGCCTCACATTCCTCAGCCATAGGGGCTGTACACACCACTCTTACCATTTTGCATTTCTCTGGGGCTATAGGAACCTTTTGTGCACAGCTTGAGGATCCACCTTAGCGCTTGGTCACTACTTATCTCTTTTCTACATCTGAGTACTTAAAGGGATATGAACCCAATTTTTTTTTTTCGTTATTCAGATAGAACATGCAATTTTAAACAACTTGCAAATTTACTACTATTATTAATTTTTAATTTTTAATTACTTCCATTATCAAAATAAGCTTCTTCTCTTTTTACTGTTTAAATTACTTATTATTACTAGTATTATTATTATTATTATTATTGTTATTATTGTTATTATCATTATCATAATTTATTTGTAAATTGTGATAAAAAAAAAAATAACTGCTACATGAAATAGACTAAACAAATAGTTTGAAAAATGAGATAACATAAGGTGTGAGGTAGTTTGTTACATGGATTCTAGTTGCAGCATTTAGACAAGGAAGCTTAAATTTATGTTTTATAATGTGGACGAAGAGGAAGAGGTGGTAATCTTCTCTAAATAGATTGGTTTCCAAAGACCTCTTAAAGGTGTGCAAGGTGGGAGACATTATAATTGATCTGGTAGGGAGGGAGAAACCCAGGAAAAGCCTTAGAGGTGGGAGAGAGCGGTAGTAATGATAGGAGCAGATAGACATAATTTGGAGGTTGATTGAAAAAGGTGGTTAGAGCAGTGTTTAAAAATGAATGGAGGAAATATAGGGCTAGTTTACAAGGGGAACTCAATAGCACAGGGTGCATTGTCTTCACTTGGTTAAAAATTTGAACCAAAACATCTTAACACGGCGGAAACTTTTATTTATTTTTAATACACCCTATACTTTCAATGCCTAGCACAAAGTATGCTTTGTAGTAAGTTAAAACTTAAGCTTGAGCACAATGTAAAATGTAGGACTTTTTGAGACCTGAAGTAAACCAATATCGCTTGCTAGGTTGCATAACAAAACACATGACAATGCTAGCAAAATTAAAGATTTAAGTTATGTTTAAAATTAATACTTTTGGAAACAAAGCTATATTAATGATAAAAGAGGAGTTCAGTAGATGGAGTACGAGAGTTCTACAGAGGTGCGCTAGTGTATAGGAAAAAAGATAAACAGTCCAGCAGCACTCTCACAATGTCGAGGTGATGAGTTTATAATAGAAAGGCAGGAAGAAAAAGAGGCGCCACATAGGGTAATATAGTACGGTCACTGTGAAACCAGACAAGGCAGAATGACCCCCAAAAGAAAGTTACTCACAAGTTGGGCGGCACAACCAGAGTGCCTCACTATACAGCATAGGACCAAAACAGTCACCCGAAAGACTCTCAGCGGGATCTCTTACACACCAGCCTCGGATCAAGTGAATCAGAACACCAATCACCACCACAGGAATTCATCAGCAGATGATCGGAACACAGGTGTTTGAGAGTATTTTGGGCAGATGATGCGGGGTCATAAAACAGTGACCAAACAATTGTAGACAGCAAATGTAGTCAACAAATTAGAACAGAGCAAGTAATATTAAAAAGTGGGTTTATTAAGCACGCTGCATATCCAGCAACGCGTTTCTCAGCAAATACAATGTCGTTTCATCTGGCTATGAGAAGACATAAAAATTACTTGCTCTATATGTATGATACAAACACCAATCAGAGACCAGTGCCTCAACACACCCCTCAAACGTCATCAATAGCAGTGACTATTGGTAAATCTCTAAAGGGTGGAGTAGTAGTGGCAGGTATAGGGTCCGACACTGGTAATGACAGGATAAGTACATTGAATATATGCCCTACTGATATTAAAAATACAGTGCAATATGCGCTAATAACACAGTAATAAAAAATAAAAAAATAATAAAAATAAAGTATAAACCTAATTGCCACATAACATTAAAATCAGGATAAAACACATCAGATGTCAAACATAAATATGTCAAACATAACAGACCTGGCATCTAACTTATTGAATTTGGGCAAAAAAGGAAAAGAGTTACATTCTAGCACTAAACATTAATAGGAGGGCAAACTTATTTCAGATAATCATACAGTACAAATTCGATCATATCAATATGACTAATCATTGTGACTAGTATGACAAAAATACGTGCCCATCAGATTATTAGATACACCTGACTGTTAAAATCATACGTCATTGCGATGAGGTATAAGATCCCCTGTTTAGACTCTCCCATATAACTCGGCGGGCCATCAAAATAAGGGCCCTTATATGACTCAGCAGAGGACCAGCTCACTGTAAGACCGGCACACAAAAGATTCACAACAGGGGAACTAGAGCAGCCTCCCATGGCACAGGACAACACCCCTAAATCCTAACATTAGATGCTAGGGGAGATTGGCCAAAGGTGTCGCTATACATTGTGTAGATGCCTAGTGTAAAGTTAAAATATGAATATGAACTCAGTACTAAAATAATATAATCTGGTGAGTCTAAAGCCAAAAAAGAAATCAGTTTGTTACAAAATTAGTCTACAGAAAGACACAAAGACAAGTGTTCACACTAAATGTTGCACATTTAGCTGGTGTGAGACAGAGAGGGAATAGGGGATCACTGAGCTAAAAGAAAAATGTAATGGAACACAGTCAAATCGATGTTAAGATTCAAACCGGCTGGGTGCATACTTTTGAGCACATGGATCCAATAGGTCTCCCTCTGTCTCAGCCTATAGAACCGATTATAGAGATGAGATTTGGGAATAAACTCGATGGGAGTAATAGAGAAACAATTTGTATTACCATTGTGTCGTAGATTGCAATGCCTAGGAACACTATGGTTCTTACAATTGTTTTTCATGTTCCGTTGGTACTCAGACCATCTAATGCTGAGTCTTCTACAGGTACGACCAACATATTGGACCCCACAAATGCAGGATAAAAGATAAACTACATATTGTGAGGCACAAAAAACCTGACCTCTTATAGAGTATTTGCGTCCAGTGATATTAGATTTAAAAGTCTTATTATTATCTGTAATGTGGTTGCATAATTTGCATCTACTGACTCTACATTTGAACGTCCCATATGATTTTGATCTAAACATAGGTCCCTTAAGGGCATTTTTCTTATTGTGTTCAACCACCTTACTAGGTGCCAAAATGGTTTTGAGATTGGGGGCTTTTTTGTAAACAACCTTGGGTTTTGGCCCTATCAGATTACCCAAAATGGGATCTTTAGTAAGGATACCCCAAAGCCATCAAAAAGGCAAGATTACAGACATTAAATAAAGGGATTTTTAACTTATCCTCACATATATTAACTGACGATGAGGTGAGAATTTTGGGAAAAGGACTCTCATTTAGCCCCACCAACAATCATAGCATGTTTTCTTTATTTGTGGATCTTAATCGATTCACTCAGAAATTATCAATGCAGAAATACTTTGCAGAAAAATCACTTAAAAATACAACTTACCTTCCTATTTCGACTGATACAATGGATACCAGATTAAAACAGAATAATACTCTGATCTATGATCCTGATTTCCTGGCCGAACAACTTTGTGAGGGTTACATTCATTGTATTTTATTCTGCATTTGTGGAGTCCAATATGTTGGTCGTACCTGTAGAAGATTTAGCATTAGAGCCATAGTGTTCCTAGGCATTGCAATCTACGACACAATGGTAATACAAATTGTTTCTCTATTACTCCCATCGAGTTTATTCCCAAATCTCATCTCTATAATCGGTTCTATAGGCTGACAGAGGGAGACCTATTGGATCCATGTGCTCAAAAGTATGCACCCAGCCGGTTTGAGTCTTAACATCGATTTGGCTGCGTTCCATTAAGTTTTTCTTTTAGCTCAGTGATCCCCTATTCCCTCTCTGTCTCACACCTTAGTGTGAACACTTGTCTTTGTGACTTTCTGTAAACTAATTTTGTAACAAACTGATTTCTTTTTTGGCTTTAGACTCACCAGATTATATTATTTTAGTACTGAGTTCATATTTATATTTTAACTTTACACTAGGCATCTACACAATTTATAGCAACACCTTGTACTCCATATCCTACTAATCTAATGGTTTATTCATCTGGGATACCCTAATGCCTTTGGCCAATCTCCCCTAGCATCTAATGTTAGGATTTAGGGGTGTTGTCCTGTGCCATGGGAGGCTGCTCTAGTTCCCCTGTTGTGAATCTTTTGTGTACCAGTCTGACAGTCAGCTGGTCCTCTGCTGAGTCATATAAGGGCACTTATTTTGATGGCCCGCCGAGTTATATGGGAGAGTCTAAACAGGGGATCTATACCCCAATACCCCATCGCAATGACGTATGATTTTTATCAGTCAGGTGTATCTAATAATCTGATGGGCACGTATTTTTTAAATACTAGTCACAATGATTAGTCATATTGATATGATCGAATTTGTACTGTATCTATAGCAATGATTATCTGAAATAAGTTTGCCCTCCTATTAATGTTTAGTGCTAGAATGTAACTCTTTTCCTTTTTTGCCCAAATTCAATAAGTTAGATGCCCAGTCTGTTATGTTTGACATCTGATCTGTTTTATCCTGATTTTAATGTTATGTGGCAATTAGGTTTTTAATTTATTTTTACTATTTTTTACTACTGTGTTATTAGCGCATATTGCACTGTATTTTTAATATCAGTAGGGCATATATACAATGTACTTATCCTGTCATTACCAGTGTCGGACCCACTACGACTCCACCCTTTAGAGATTTACCAATAGTCACTGCTGTTGATGACGTTTGAGGGGTGTGTTGAGGCACTGGTCTATGATTGGTGTTTGTATCATACATATAGAGCAAATCATTTTTATGTCTTCTCACAGCCTGATGAAACGACATTGTATTTGCTGAGAAACACGTTGCTGGATATGCAGCGTGTTTAATAAACCCACTTTTTAATATTACTTGCTCTGTTCTAATTTGTTGACTACATTTGCTGTCTACAATTGTTTGGTCACTGTTTTATGACCTCGCATCATCTGCCCGAAATACTTGCAAATACCTGTGTTCCGATCACCTGCCGAGGAATTCCCATGGTGGTGATTGGCGTTCTGCTTCACGTGATCCGAGGCTGGTGTGTAAGAGATCCCGCTGAGAGTCTTTTGGGCGACTGTTTTGGTCCCATGCTGTATAGTGAGGCACTCTGGTTGTGCCACCCTGCTTGTGAGTAACGTTCTTCTGGGGGTCGTTCTGCCTTGTCTGGTTTCACATCGACCGTACTATATTACCCTATGTGGCACCTCTTTTTCTTCCTGCCTTTCTAGGATCAACTCATTAATGATAAAAAGATGTTGTGGTAGGATTAAATGGGTATGGTATTCTGGTATATAACAAGGTGTGGGGCTGGGAAGGAGTCAATTGTGTATGTGTTTATATATATATATATATATATATATATAGTGCACTCACCAGGACTTCTTACAAGGTTTATTACTTGAAAGTGAACTTTTCGGGGGTTTAGCCCCTTCCTCAGACATACAAGTATACAGATAAACAATCTCACTTTGCCATTTTCACAGATGGCTCCACCAAGAGTTGGCTTCAGACGCTCAAGGTCCCTCAGAGACATACTGGTTAAAACAGATCCAGTTATGACTTACAACAAGAGCACTTGGCTCAGGACGGATAAAAAAGGAGTGTTTCGCTGTATAGGCTGTACCAATTGTAGTGGGCTTATAACAGACCAATACTTTACTCACCCTCACAAACGTCAGAAGTTCTTTCATAAATACAGGTTGACGTTTACTACCAAACATATTGTCTATTTGTTGCATTGCATTTGTGGTCTTTTTTATGTGGGTAAGACCACAGATGAATTACGCACCCGCATGGCGAACCATCGATCTGCAATAAGGACAGCTTTGAGGAGGGGCTCGTCAGATCAGCCTGTGGCTTGCCATTTTGCAGAGAAGCATCATATGGTCAAAGACTTAAAATACACCATTATTGATCATGTCCCGCCCTTGTCTAGGGGTGGGGACAGGAACACCCAGCTCCTGAGAAGGGAAGTCCGCTGGACCTATGTGTTGAATACTCTAATCCCCAATGGGCTTAACACACAATTGGATTGGCAAGTGTGTCTTTAAGATCTACTATGTTGATTCAACTGGGACTATACCTTGTTGAAATTTGTTATTCAAATGTGGCATATATATATATACTTCTATCTTATAGTTTCGAAACATAAGATCATACTTGTCATGTACTACAGGTGCTTGCTTACCAGGGCTTATGTCCACTGTTGCTAGATCTTTTATTGGTGCTAGACTGATATGCTTCTAGATTAGTTATTGTGTGGTCACACATTGAACACTCTTAACTATGTTGGTTTGTGTTTACTCATCTTATGGGCTACACTTGATTGGATGGTTTAATTTTCCATTCTTTTGATACACTTTGATATCCTACATTTTCCTGTGCTGCCCATAATGTGATTTACATTAATATTATAATATATCACTAATATATTGAAAACCTAATGCATGGTCCATTACACTATTCTTTAGATGCTATGCAATGGCTCACATGACTGATCTACAAGTCTGTATCTGAAGTTTTTTTAAAGTTTTTTTGTACACTATGCAGGGTTACTTGCCATGCTGTTTCACAGGGCGCTGTATATAATGTGTAATAATATTTGAGATATCGGTTTAATGACTATGCATATGGCTTTTGATTATCTCTGTATGTGCTTTTTTGTATATTATCATTTGGGTGCAGGAGTGCTGTTGGTCTAACACTGCCACTTACGGAATGACCTGGGGGGTTTGCCTCATATTTGATTATGATTGGCCACATTGACAGGTTGTCTATTGATGTCATGGCCACAGGTTGTTCTGTATTGGCGGTTCAAGTCCTATGCCGACTCCGGTTTTGGACACACCCCCTTCTGATACATTAGTGCCTTTTGCCCCTAACTGGATCATCTGTGTAATAGGAATTCCTAAATTTTCTATCTGTATTGCTGGTGTCTGATCAGCGTAACACTGCCAATATGTGCCCAAACAGCAGTTCTGTTTTGATATTTTATCCTGGTTGTGAGTTCCGTGCGTCTGCCGTTACTATGACTACAGGTTACTCATGATTGGCTGGGTTACACTGATGCCGGTTCCGGTTTTATGAAAATGATTTTTTGGATCTTGGATGTCTAATACTTATGCATATAGGATATATCTGACAAGTTACTGGGGGATTTGTTGAATTATACTTGGAATATGCTGTGCTTTACTGCAACAGTTATGTTTGTCCATATTTATGTGATTATTGTTCACTTTGTTTTTACAGACCGTTAACACTTGTTGCCTGGGATGGTGACGTCACTTGGTGGGTGGCGCCCTACCCAGGAGAGCATGAGTGATGGCGTTTGTTTGTCTATAAAGGGTGTTTGGTGTTGGTGTAAGTTTATCTGTATACTTGTATGTCTAAGGAAGGGGCTAAACCCCCAAAAACGTTCACTTTTAAGTAATAAACCTTGTAAGAAGTCCTGGTGAGTGCACTCTCTGTTCCTGAATATGAACTTTTTCTGTTGCACCCCGGGCATTTGAACTGAAGTCTGGAGTGCTTGTCTCTTCTGTTATATATATACAGTATATGTGTGTGTGTGTGTGTGTGTGTGTGTGTGTGTGTGAAGTGTTTTATGTTTAATTGTCATTAACATAGTATAGTACAGAACTGTATGAAGAACTGCAGTATTTGAGTGCTCAATCAACTTAGAACTCAAGCAATATCTGACAGGAATTTTACTGTGTGCTCCCATAGAAGTCTATTATATATGAGGGATTTAGCGCACCCACGCTATCTGACATGCCAAAGTTAGTGCACAACAGACTACCAAATAGTGCGCTCCATTCATTATCTGGCCCTATATAGTAACGTGTCTCTGTTCACATAAATCAGTATAGGGTTCTCCCTTAATGAGATACCCAGCTTACAATGTACATTTTGCCTTGCTACAATGCTATCTGTGAAGGACATCATAGCACATATTGTAAATGATACACACAAGCAGAAACATCTACATAAACAATAAACCTACACACACTCTCATATAGGATATTTCTACACAATCCAAGATGAATTTATTAAAATCTCACAACTCAATCCTCTAAAGCAAAATAGAATGATTATTATAATAGTCTCAAAACACCATGCAACAAAAGAATAGCTTATTTAGAAATCACATTTTTCTTGCATCCTAGACCTCTGCTGCACCCAAGAGATTCATTTGACATCCTGGTAATTCCCATAACGATATTGAGATAAACATAACATTTCAATATACATTAAGCTTGTGTGGTACAGTATTTTCCATTTGCAAGGTTATGGGATCAAGACCCTTTCTTCCACCTAACATGAAATAAATTAACTAGCACTTAATCCCTTTTTTATTCAACAGGTCAATAATTATTTCTGTCTAGCAACTCTGGTATGGAATTTAATTAATTCAAGGCTCACATGTTCTTGTACTGTGATCATAATAAAATAAATTATATCAGATTGAAATGCTCAAAAGCTATTTAAAGGGACATTAAACAGATCTTGTTTATATGAAAAAAACAGTTGTCCTAGTCTTCATAGAGAGGTCAAAAAACACATTATTTAACCTAAAAAATGCTGCAAAGCAAGCTGGTTTATTCTATCTGCAGCACTTTGAAGAAAAACTATGTTACAAAATTTTCTTTTTGGCCTTTTAGGTAGACTGGGAAAAGCACAGAAGTTACACAAGTGTAAGAGAAATGTAATACTCTGTTAAATTTAATGGAAATTAGGGTAAATTTTAAATTCCATTGCATAGTGGAAGCAAATATTAAACATGTGCACAGGCAAAATTTTCGGTTAGGCTAAATCTTTTATTCTGAATATTTTAAGGATTGTTTGATCTGCTTCAATCAACTTTGCATATTTTTGACTGTTTATTTATCTGATAATATTACACATTAAACATTAGTCTGACTGTTATATTATCATTATATTGCACCATCCATTGTGCTCTATACATTAGATTGTTTGTGCTCGTGAATATTCTAAATACTTTGTATTTTAGATATTCTGTGCCTGTGCTGTTCGGAACTTGCCTCATTTTAAATTAAATAAATACCAACCATTCATGGAACATTTACATTCAATTTCATTAAATGAATGTACATGTTCCACTGCTACAGATGTACAAGTTCACCTGGATGTGACTAAAATACTTACCTAAGTGCTTGAGAGAAGCACGCTAACCCACTCCTCTTCTTCACAGAGCCCCAGCCGTGCTATCAGGAAGCTTAGCATGGTGGATTCCAGGGCTTGTACTAAAGGACTTTCTTCTTTGGCATAATTCCTTTGTATTCTTTAAATGTCATACTGCATTTGTTTGGATATTCGTCTTGTTAAAACGAGATGAATATCCGTTTTTCATGAAGAAATGCACATGTACAGCAAATACAGAAATGTATTATTGCACTTAAAGGGACACCGAACCCAAATTTTTTCTTTCGTGATTCAGATAGAGCATGCAATTTTAAGAATCTTTCTAATTGACTCCTTTTATCATTTTTCTTCATTCTCTTGCTATCGTTATTTGAAAAAGAAGGCATCTAATGTTTTTTTGGTTCAGCACACTGGGCAGCACTTTTTTATTGGTGGATGAATTGATCCTCCAATCAGCAAGGACAACCCAGGTTGTTCACCAAAAATGGGCCGGCATCTAAACTTACATTCTTGCATTTCAAATAAAAATACCAAGAGAATGAAGAAAATTTGATAACAGGAGCAAATTGAAAAGTTGCTTAAAATGTCATGCACTAACTGAATCACGAAAGAAAAAATGTGGGTTCAGTGTCCCTTTAAGCATTTTTTTATGAACGTATTATCATATGTTTTCATACTGATCTTATTCTATGTACAGACTAAATTACATTTTAAATTTAGGTTAAATGAACATGGAAACCAAAATGAAACATTTAATTCAGATAGGATATATATCTGTATACATTGTTTTTTTCAAGTTTACCTCTTTGCGTTGGGTTCTGTTTCTTTGTTGAAACTTGTTACTTTCTTTCCTTGAGAGCATACTCAAGTAGGCTAAAAGTGTGCACATGTCTTTAACATATTGTTGCATGCACATTAGATAACAGAAGCCTTTTCGTTAATTGAGCTCTGTATGAACCATGATGTTTTAAAGGGACATAAAACCCAATATTTTTCTTTCATGGTTCAGATAGAACACAATTTTAAACAGCTTTCAAAATTACTTAGAATATCAATTTTTCTTCATTTTCTTGCCATACTTTATTGAAAAGCAGGAAGGTAAGCTCAGGAGCGTGCACGTGTCTGCAGCCCTATATGGCAGCAGTTTTGCAGCAATGTTATACATTAGCAAGAGCACTAGATGGCAGCACTATTTCCTGTCATGTAGTGCTCCAGAAATGTGCACGCTACCTATCTAGATGTTTCTTCAAGAAAGAATAAGATGAGATTTGCGCAAATTTGATAATAAAAGTAAATTGGAAAACTCTATGGGGCATATTTATGAAAGCATCAATCTCAGTACATTCGACAACGTCAATACGCTCGCCAGACATCGCTGACGCGGATCTACATACGATCCCTTATTTATAAAAAAAACATCAAAAAAACGTGCGTCAAGTATGGAGCGATGAGCATCGGACTGTTGTTAACTAACTGTCATCGATGACATGGTTATACGGGTTTTTCCCAACTTTATTTATATCATTTCATTACTGTCCATAAACAAGCACATTTCTCTGAAGCTAATCTTTTATTTTTCATCTGTTAATGTCCAAGATATAGCTAGATGTATACCTCAACAAACAATTATTTTTAGATTTATTTGTTATACAAAAAAATCTGTTATATGATACTTTCACATAAATTATTGTGTATTTGTATTTCTAGAAGTCGTAATATACTTTTATCTCATGGTTTTTTTTTATAAATGATTATTAATGCTAGAATTTGTACATATATCTTTGCACATATATATACTGTATATATATATATATATATATATATATATATATATATATATATATATGTGTGTGTGTGTGTGTGTGTGTTATGTCAGAAATCTTTTGCAAACATATTTACATGTCCCTAAGTTTCTTTTTTTGTTCTAAACAATGTTGCCTATCATATCTCTGTGTTTATTTATACCACTATATGTATATAGTGTAAATGTATTATTATTCTGAGCATGACTAATTGCGAATATAGCATGTCATCAGAGTATCATATGTATTTATTTGCAATCAATGGATATTTTAAGAACTGGGCCAGTTTTCTCTCTGTACCTGTATAATCCTTCCTGATTGCAATCTAGTTTTAAAAAACCACCCCTACACAGGTGTTATAAAATGGGCTGGCATATAAGATGACATTTCTTAATGAAAATGAAATTAAAGAGAAGGAAGAAATACACTGAAAATAGCATGACAATAAATAGGTGATTTTAATTTCTGCTGTATCTGAATCATGACAGTTTAATGTTAGGTGGGCTGTCCCTTTGAGAAATCCGTTTAAGATTATATTGAATCAAACATCAATTTGAATTTTAAAATAATTGTCTAAAATTTACACTTTGTCCTAATGTCAGCATCAATGTTTATCTTTAAAGGGCCACTGTAAGTAAATATTTTCTATGCCTGTTACTAACTAACTACCCCAAATACACTTTTTATCAATAGCATTTCATTAACATATCTCTTCCGTATATAAGAAATCTTGTCTGCAAATGTAATTGTTTTCCAAACCCACTCCGTGGGTATCCTTTGCTCTGTACCAATCCATTTACAATACCTAGGTTTCAAAATGGCGCTTAAAAAACAAAGTTATTGGTTTAAGTATTTTGAACACTGCTGAAAATAGTGGGCCGGATAACGTGACATCATCAGCGAATAAAAGATATAACTTTTAGAACGTTATGAAACTTCGTTTTGGAGAAAATATAGTTCAGTAGGTTTTAATTAATGTTTATTAACTTTAATATGTTAGTTGTTTAGCTTAAAAATTATAACAGAAAGTAATCCTTTAATACTAATTTCACATATACATACTTTCAAAGTATAATGCACAATGTAACAAATGGCACTTACAATTTCTGATGAGTGATCAATGACACAAGTATCGAGCAATTTGATTCGTTAGGGATAATTTAAAATGTATATTTGAATCAGATTGGCTAATGTCATAAATCATGTCATTATGCATATTCCAATCAAAGTGTGTGACTAGTGTGGGAGTTGTTTAGGAGTTTGTGTCATAATTGGTGCGAAAAGTGTTGCATCAAAATTGGTGCGAAGTAGAGAGTGTGACTTGTACTACATGGTTTAAACATGGTGCACATAGTTTTTTACAAAAAATAAAAAGGAAGTTAGCTATATTATGTTGTGTACTTCATTTTTATCTCTATATCTATTAGTGCGACAAGGTTGGGGGAAAACTTTTAAAAAAAATTGGAGAAATAATATTGTCCCCTTGCTTTGTAATGAGAGACAAATTTGTAACATAATCCATAAGTAGTAATGTATTCATTTTTATCCCTATATCTAATAGTGAACCAATAATATTGTTTGATTTAGAAAGGGTATAAAATTGTAATAAAGTTTCTAATTTACTTTTATTATGTAATATACTTCATTGTCTTGCAGCATCGAGCATAAGCTTTCTGTGTTTTCACACTCCCATTGATTTCTATGGCATCCACAACCTCAAGGGTAGCAGATTGAAAATTAGGTACGCTGAGTTGGAATAGACGCGAGCGTACCTTTTAAATGTTTGATAAATTGGGAAAATGGTCATATAGAGTTGAATGTGACTTCGAAACATCTGTAATGATGCAAGCTTCTATCTGCGTCGGATTGAGATTGCGGGAGCGTATATTACGTCACAAATTTCAACATTTGATGATCTTGACGCTTTGATAATTACAGCGGATCAATCTCGCAAAAAATACAACGCAGAAATCAAGCGTATTTTCAGTTGACGCTTTGATAAATATGCCCTTATGTGAATCGTGAACAAAAATTTTTGTTTCATGCCCCTTTAACTTTGTGTCTCTTTTATCTTTTATTTTTTGGTTAAGGACATTTTATTTATGATATATTGACAACCTAGGCAGATTGAAAGGCAAGAAAATACTCAAATGTGAAAAGGTTGGAAAATTCCAGTTAATCTCTCTTTTTAATGTATTTTTAAACTTAAAATATATCCCTCACAAAATGTTGAACTTTCTTCTGGTATATAAAGAGCTCCTGGGTATGGCGATCAGTGGGAGAACAGATTGTCATTATGAGATCATTGAAACCAGAAAATATGATGCTTTTTTCAAAGATCTGTAAGAACTTAAAGGGACAGTAAAGTCATAATTAGATATTCATGATTTAGACAGAGCAAGAAATTGTAAACGACTTTCCAATTTTTTTCTATTATTTAATTTGCTTCCGTCTCTTGTTATCCTTTGCTGAAAGGTTTATCTAAGTAAGCTCAGGAGCAGCGAAGAACCTAGGTTCAAGCTGCTGATTGGTGGCTGCATATATATAGTTGTATAAGTTGCACCCAGGTGGTAAATCGCCATAGAACAGGCTAACAATGTTATTGAGCCAGTTGTTTGTTCCTGTGAGTGCATTTATCTCTGTATGTATTTAGTCTCCCTATGGGAAAAAGGGGCAACCAGACGTGGACTCCTTGCTCAGTGTGCTTAGAGGAATATGGCTGCACCTCACTGACAAGGCCCACAATAGGCCGAAATGATCAGCTGAGGTTGCTTCTCGGGCCTTTGGCTTGGATCAAGTGCAGTTTTCTGTGCTTGGTCTTGGTCTTGGTTTGCTGCCTGGAGACCTGCTCCTTCGGCCTGGGGTCCTTTCCCTTTGGGGTTTGGGCTCCTGCTGCTATTGGGGGGGTGGTTACTCCTTAGGCGTAGAGCAACTGGGTAGTATGGCCGTCCCCTTGGCCTTGTGGCATCGTCCCTGGACTTCAGCCACATGCTGCTTTTGGGGGGGTGCTCTGAAATCCAGCCTAAAGAGGCAATAGGGCAAATATGGCTACCAATGTGCCAAATGTTCCCCATACACTTCGTATTATTTACAGACCTGCTATCAACGGACTATTGATATGGCTGCTGCTCCAGAGTTGGTTGGCATGAAATTTGTTGCCTGTGTGCAGAGGGAGAGAAGAATCCCGGTGACAGTACATATGTACAACCCTTGGGTCACTGATGTGGAAATTTGTCTGTTTCTTTGTCGCTACTTTGATGATGTTCAAGGAGGTAGCAAGCTGAAGAATCAGTTTGGGACATTCAATGGAAAGCGCAGGTTCTGGGTGCGGTTTGTGCCTGATGAATTAGGTATTGGTGGAAAGAAACACCCTCCACAGACTTTCGCCATTGGTGGAAATAGAGGTTTCCTATACTATGATGACATGCCTCTTTTTTGCCGTAGTTGCAACCTGTTTGGTCACATTGCTGAAAATTGCCCAGGTGCTAGATGTCGAAATTGCGGTGAGGAGGATCATCTTGTTGCCCACTGTAGTAAACGCCGGACCTGTGACCTGTGTGGTTCTTCAAGTCATCTGTGCAGGATGTGTCCTTTGATGATGTTGCAGGGGCTTGATAGAGTGAAGCCTTCCTATGCTGATGTTGCAAAAAAAACATCTTCAGTTGCAGTTGAACCATCTGTGAATGAGGAGGAGGTCTCTGATGAGGCATTGAACTCTATATTACCTCTTTTGTGCAAGAAATCTGTATTTGGGGTCCCTGTCGGAGAGGTGTCTGATGCTCCTTTGGTGGTTCCTGTGGCTGAGAAGGTGGAGGAAGCCCAATCTCATCTTCAGGAAGTGGATCTTGCTACATCTAATTTGATAGCTGCTTCAGATGTTCTTGAAGCCCTGTTGCCCAATTCTGTGGATGATACTGTTGCTGGTCCTGGGACAGAGAATTTTTCCTTCACTGAGTCATCTTGTGATGCTGCTCCTGATGCTGTTCTTGGTGAAGGGGAGAACATTGATTGGTCTGCTGTTGTGTCCTCTAGTTCTGAGGAGGATATGGACACTGAAGGGAAAAAATCTGCCTCCAAGCGAAAAATAGATGCGGATTTTGATGGATGGGAGAGTCCTGATTTGAATCTTCCAGTAGTTAAGGGTGCAGATCCAGATACTACAAGTGATGCTGACTCTTTAATTTCAGAGTTTCCTTCTGCCTCTACTAAAGACGTTCCTTCTGACTCAAGCCAGTGTATAGGTGACTTTTCTGATGCCTCTTCTGTTGGTTATCTAGATAAAAGAGATGTGAACCAACTTGCTGAAGTTACTGGTTATGAGGCTGGCAAGGGGGAGCCTAGGAGGTCAGAACGTCACAGAGGCAGATTTAAAGGATCTCCTTTGAGTCCTAAGAAAAAGAAAGGAAAGAAGAAGTCCTGATGTTATTTCTTTTTTTTGTTTTTCTTTAATTTATTTTTGTGATGTTTCTGACCATTTCTTCCCTTAATGTCAGGTGTATGACAACTATAGCAAGGAGAGCTGCAATTTTTAAATTATTATCTGTATGTTCTGCTAATATTTTTTGTTTGCAGGGATGTGGTCTCTCTGAACATCCTAAATGTGCTGACTGGGAATATGGTCCTAAAGTATGGTCTTGTTCTTCTGATAGGAATGGGGGGGGTGGGAGTTTTGTTTAAGGGGTTTAGTTTTTCTATCCTTAATGTGGTTCATATTGTCCCAGGTCGGGTACTTTTGGTTAGTTTTAGTTTTTGTGGGACTGTTTTTCGTTTGTTTAATGTATATGCTTCTCCAAATAGGGTAGAACATTTGCTTAATTTTGAAACTTTAAAGTTTTTTCTGACAGGTCGAGAGCCAACTTTTTTGGTTGGGGATTTTAATTGTATTATTAAGAATGGGGACAGAGAGGGTGGGAGTGATTGTAGGGTGGATAGCTCAGGGAAGTTTTTACTTGATTTGCTTAAATCTTTCGGTTTGAAGGATGCCTTCGGGTCTGTTTCTTTTTCAGGGGAGGGTTTTACTTTCATTAGTGATAGTGGTGGGATAAAATCTCGAATTGATTTTTGTTTTTTATCTAAATTTTTATGTGTTGATGATTTTTCTTTAAAGCGGATGCCCTTTACGGATCATGCCCTTTTGATGTGTAAGGTGAATTGTGATTTGAAGATCAAGTATGGTAAGGGTGTTTGGAAACTGAATGTGGATTTGTTAAAAGATGAGAAGTTTAAGCGTCAGTTTGGTTGGATGTATGAAAGGTGGCATGAAAGAAAATGTGATTTTAGTAATGTGCTTATGTGGTGGGAATGGTTGAAGGTGGAAATAAAGAGGTTTTTTATTAAGAAAGGCTGTGAGAAAGCTAGAATGGAAAGGGAGTTGTATGATAAATGGTATCTGAGGTTGTATTTGTATGAATTGAGAAATTGTGGTATTGATGTGTATGAGGACATTGCTGAAGCAAGAAAGATAATTAAAAAGTGTATGCATGAAAAAGGAAAGAAAATAGTTTTTATGGCAAGATTGGAGAAAATGGAAAAGGATGAGTCTTGTAGTAAATATTTTTTTAAGAAAGCTTTTGAAGGAAAGACTGGTTTTGTTAGTGTTTTTGATAAGGTTGAGTGTGAAGTTAATGGTACGGATGGTGTTTTGCGTGAAGTTCATGGGTTTTACAGTGAGCTGTATAAAGAAAAAACAAGAGATGTTTTATTGGAAAATGAGTTGTTGGAAAACATTGAGGTTAAGTTGGAAAAATATGATAATGATTTGTTAGAAAGGGATCTAAGTTTGGATGAGATTGCAGAGGTTGTTAGGAGTTTTAAGAATGAGAAGGTACCTGGTTGTGATGGTTTGCCTGTTGAATTTTATACTTGTTTTTGGAATTTGATTGGGGTGGATATGTTGGATGTTTGTAAGTTTGTTTTTAGAATGAATGTTTTGCCTGTTTCAATGAGGAAAGGTTTGATTGTTTTGTTATTTAAAAAGGGTGATAAGAGAGATTTGAGGAATTGGAGGCCGATTATGTTGTTGAATGTTGACTATAAGGTTATTGCAAAGGTGTTGGCAAATAGAATGCGTGGAGTGATTGGGAAGGTTGTGGGTGAAGAGCTAGTGTGTGCTGTTCCTGGGCATCAGATTTCTGAAAGTTTGTTGTTACTACGTGATGTACTGTGGTATGTGAGGGAGAGGATGAGGTCTGTTGCTGTTGCTATTGTGGATTTTGAAAAAGCGTATGATAGGGTAGTGCATGATTTTATGTTTCATGTTTTAGAACGTTTGGGTTTTTCTGGTAAGATTATTGGATGGTTTAAATGTTTGTATAGTGATATTGTGAGTCAAGTCCAGGTTAATGGTTTTTTGACTGAGGAATTTTGTGTTAAATCTGGAGTGCGTCAAGGATGTCCTTTGTCTCCTGTGTTATTTGTATGTGTCATTGAGCCATTATTAACTAGTTTGAGGAAGGATAAATTAGTTAGAGGTGTGAGTGTTCCTGGTAGTAATGGAAGGTGTTTAAAAGTGATTGGGTATATGGATGATGTGAGTGTGGTATGTGAGACTCAGGCTGGTTTGAGGAGGGTGAAAACTTTAGTTGAATGTTTTTGTATGGCAAGTGGTTTCAGAGTTAATTGGAATAAGTGTAAAGTTAAAGTTTTTGGTAATGATAGGGAGATTGATTCCTGTGGATGGCCTGTGACTGAAGGTGCAATTGAGATGTTGGGTGTGAAATTTGATGTGGATTTGAAAGGCTTGGAAAGTTGGGAGAATGTTTTTGATAAAGTGAGTAGAAAACTTCAGTTTTGGTCTTTAAGGACTTTATCTTTGGAAGGGAAAATGTTAGTTATTAAATCGGTTTTGATCCCTATTATGTTATATTTGGCGTTAGTTTTTCCGCCACCTGAGAGGATTTTTCGGAGAATTTTGAGAGTGTTGTTTTCTTTTTTCTGGAGTTCTGGTATGGAGCGTTTGAAAAGAGATGTTGTTGTTAAGAGTAAGAATGTTGGTGGTAAGGGTTTTCCAAATGTGGAGAGATTTTTGGCTGTGAAATATGTTAGTAGGTGTGTGGTTCTGAGTGGTAAGGATAGCATGGCTGGTTGTATGGTAAAGTATGCTTGTGGAAATGTTTTAAGACGATATGGTTTATTTGAGATTGATAGAAAGAAACCGGTATGTTTTGCTGTTCCGTGGTTTTATGTAAGGGTGGAATGTTGGATTAAAAAATATGGTTTGGAGAATGTTAGTTGGGAGATGTGGTGTGCAAACAGAATGGTGTTGAAAATGTTGGAGAAGAAGGAAGGTCTTGAGTTGATTGGGGGTTTGAATGAAAATGAATGTGTGTTGGTATGGAAAAATGTGTGTAATAAGTATTTGATGAATAGGCAGAAAGCTATTAGTTGGATGAGTGTGCATAAGTGTTTGCCAACAAGGGATTTTCAGAGAATGCGTCGTTTAGTGGCTTCAGAAGTGTGTCCTAGAGATGGTTGTTTTCAAAGCGAGAGTGTTATTCATTTGTTTTGGAATTGTGAGTATGCTAGGGATGTTTGGAGAAGTTTGAAAAGGATGATTAAGGGTTTGACTGGAGTGCAGTTTTTTTACTTTTAATATGATGATGTATGGTTTGTGTGGAAGTGGTGTGGAAAAGGAGAAAGCAAGATTGATATGGTTGTTGGCATGTTGTGTGAAGGAGGTGTTGTGGGATGTGCATAATATTTTGATTTTTAAGAAAGAGGTAGTTACTGTAGGTAATTGTGTGGGTATGATCCGTGGGAAGTTGTTTTTGTATTTTTCTTTTGATAGGAGGCGATATGGGGAATTAGATTCTGAAGGCATCTGGAAGACAAAGAAATGGAAGGATTGGATTATTTAGTTTTTTTTTTGTTTTTTTTTTTGTTTTCTCTCCAGTTTGTTTTTGTCTGTATTTGAAATATGTTTAATTTTATTTTGTGTGATTATTTAAGTTTAATGTTTGCATTTTTTTTTTTTTTTTTTTTTTTCTGATGACAAAAATTTGGGTCAATATTTCAGTTTTGTAACAAGAGATATTTTGTTTGCATTTGTTATTATGATTTTATTTTGTATATATGCATATATGATTATTTTTCTAATAAAAGAATTACGAAACGATCGTCTGGGGTTGCTGTGTTCCTTGTTCAGAGAGGAATTGCCTGGTATTTGGGCTAAAAAGTTGCACCCAGGTGGTAAATCGCCATAGAGCAGGCTAACAATGTTCTTGAGCCAGTTGTTTGTTCCTGTGAGTGCACTTCTCTCTGTATATATATATATATATATATATATATATATATATACTGATTGTCATTGGCTCACCCATATGTTAAGTTATAAACCAGTAGTGCATTGCTGCTCCATCAACAATTGATACCCAGAGAATGATGCAAATTTGATAATAGAAGTAAATTGGAAAGTTTTTTAAAATTGTATGTTCTACCTAAATCATGAAAGAATAATTTGGGGTTTCATGTCCCTTTAAACTCTGGTAATAATGTAAGTTTTGTTGTCTTGAATTATATACATGTGCTTCATCAAAAGCTATACTTTAATAATAGAATCCTAAAAATCATACTGATATTTTATATTTTGAATTAGATGAACTCCATTCCTTTAGACATTGTTGCTTCTGCTCTTGCAAGGTCAGAATAAGCTTTAGCTTAAACATATACTTAGCAAAATGTATTACAAGAGGCGAAAAATATATAATGTCCGTTATGCATTATAACAAATGAAAGACAATCTATGAAATTAAACATAATGAAACCATTGATCTAATATGGGAGTTATATATACTGTATGTTTTTATATGTTTATTCATAATACATTAATTCTTTCAATGTTAACCACAAATGCTACTCAGTTGTTGCCTAATTAACTTAACTAAAGCTCTAAAAGTGAAGTACTAAGAATGTTTGTAAAGTATAAAGATATATTTTAAGCATCAAATGATATTTCTATCTGTATTAGCACGATACTTAGGTTATGATATCATTTAATGAACAATGATAGCAGTGCATTTTAGTGACTAGGCTTTCAAGGCCAGAGATAAAGAGACCTCTACCCATAATCCTTTGGGAGAGATAGCAATCCAAAAAGCAGTCAGTGTCATTTGTATTTTCAATACAAGACATAAGCCGCTATTGGCTACACAAAAAGAACAAATCAGTGATGAGTCCACTTTGGGAATAACAGTATTGAATTTCAACTCTTTCCAGCATCCAAGAACTATTGATGTCTTTCAGTAAGATAGGGATCTCTTCAATTATTCTTCTTCACATCCCATGTTGTTTTTTTAGCCTAAGTTTGAAAGGGTTATGTAGAAATAAACATGACCTTGAACTGTTATTAAAGCTACAAAACATATGCATAGTACAATAATTTTACATCTTAAAAAGTTTATGCTAAAACTATCATGCAAAGTGATTTAAAAAGGAATCACTTTACGAATGGAGGATTCTAGCATTGTAATCCTGTATTTGCAACCTAGGATTGCCATGCAAGAACACTTAATATGAAATATTGTGAGAATAATAAACCTGACATAACCTTGTACTTTTTGATCCACTGGTAGTCATTTGTCTTTCTTGGCTAGAAGAGCATACTGTATTTCCATTTCAGACAGGAACATCTCTTGAAAAAAAAAGTGTTTAACTGCTTTGATATAGCAGAAGCATTGTGACTTGCAATTACATATTTTACAAAGTAGAATTGCTGATGTAGACCTTCTGCATTTTTTTACAGCAAAAAAAATGCAATTGCATTTTATTATTAATATGTGTTTACAATCAAAGGGCACATTATTTAAAAAAGATTTAATAATTGATTAAAAAAAAGGCTATCTGAAATTGTGACAATGGAACAAGTATAATATAGTTCAATGTAAAAAAATAATTAAACTAATGTGACACTGACAAATCTATAATAATCATTGTGCAATTGGAAGTATGTTCTAATTGAATGTTACATCTAATGTTATATTATTATAAAACAGTGAATGTGAGATTACTCATAAAGCATTAAACTTTCATTTAAAATGGATAAATGCAGCCACTATGTGTTGTATTAAAGGAACACTCAAGTCAAAATAAACTTTTATGATTCAGAAAGGGTATACAGTTTTAAGACACTTTCCAGTTTATTTCAGTTTATTACATTTTGCACAGTCTTTTTATATTTAGACTTTCTGGGGAACAAGATCCTGTCCTCTCTGGTCTCCCCACCTGCCGCCTAGCTCCTTTACAATCCATAATGAATGCCTCTGCCAGACTTATCTTCCTTACACGTCGCTCTTCATCTGCTGCACCTCTCTGCCAATCCCTTCACTGGCTACCTCTTGCCTCTAGGATCAAACACAAAATTCTCATTCTGACATACAAAGCCCTCAACTGCACTGCTCCCCACTACATTTTAGACCTTGTTTCCAGATACTCTCCCTCCCGTCCCCTTCGCTCTGCTCACAACCTCCTACTCTCCTCCTCTCTTGTCACCTCATCACACTCCCGTTTACAGGACTTCTCCAGACTGGCTCCCATCTTGTGGAACTCTCTGCCTCGCTCCACAAGACTCTCTTCTAGTTTTAAAAGCTTCAAGTGCTCCCTAAAGACTCTACTGTTCAGGGATGCATACAACCTACACTAACCTTTCCTAATATCAGTTCCTCTCCTCCATTGCTATCCCCTGAACCCCCTTAGCATGTAAGCCTAAGAGTACAGCTGTTTGTAGATCACCTTCTTAAGAGCTGATTACAACAGTGCAACTCTTGGCAGGGCCCTCTACCAATTTGATCCCTATAATTGTTTTGTTGTACTCCCCCTTTGTTTATAGGGCTGCCGAATCTGTTGGCGCTCTACAAATAACCAATAATAATAATAATAATACTAAGCATGTGCACAAGCTCACAGGGTATACTTATACTAGTCTGTGATTGGCTAATGTCTGTCACATGGTACAGGGGGCTGAAGAATGGGGAGAAAAAAAAATTCTCAGATGTACTGCTTATTTGAAATTCAAAATATGTGTTAAATCATTGTCTTTTTTATTATGCACGTATTACTTATGCAATTCTATTGAGTGGTCCTTTAAATGAATGTAGAATAATTTACCTATTTCTGGTTTTCTTTGATTGTTAATCTGAAGATGAGATAGCAGAAACAAAGAAATACATTTTGAGTAGATCATAGATTCAAAGCTACATTTTAATGTTTAAAAAAAGTATCATGGATGAGAATATATAGGTTTTAAGTACTATTTTAAATTGTATCTTTGACTGTGTCTGAGATAGTTGATATCTATTCAAACCCAACTTAGCTATTTAATTTTCTGAGGTACCCTTAATTACTAGGTTTTATCACAGTTTAACTACCTTGTAGAAACAAACCAAGCCCTTTATCAAAGTCTTTGTAGATTATTCTTATTACTACAAGATAGTAGCATTTACATCTGTTAGAATCTAAGAATAAACGTCTGTTTCTCTAAAGCTTTTTGCGTATGTGAGATTCTGTCAGAGTTCAAAAATCTTATATGGAGTTCTTTAAAGGCAAATTTTACCTTGACCTTCCTTAGGGCCCAATGATTAAACAAAGCCACATGGAGAGAAATCACACTAAATCTTTGATTCCCCCTGGACAGAGAACGGAAATGCTTGATTAAACCCTGCTGCTGCTGGTGGGAGGAGCTGGAGCACAGTCTGGTTAGAGGGATAGTGAGATCCTCTAGTAATGGGCAGTAACACTTCCTACAATACAATGCAAGACTGTCAGTGGGATTGCTGTGTGATCACAAAGCACTGTGTAGAACACATGGTGCTTACATTTCTGTGTGGCTTGCTCTGGGGTTATTTAGCTCCCCTCAGCAGAACTAGGACTTTGCACCTTAACTGGATTAGACTCTGTGACAGAGGAGGAGTCTGGAGTTGCTGTCAGTCATGGAAGTCTCAGCCCGCCCTGGAAAGGAAGGAGAGGGAAGGAAGGAGGGTGAGAAGAACTGAAGTTAAGCTGGCTATGCACCCTGTGTGTTAAAAACAACGTTTGGACACCCTGTATCTTGACATAAAACACATATGTGTCCAGTTTAGTTATTTTAATGTTGTTTTTAAAAAGTTCAGTGTTTGACAAAAGAAAAAAATGTGCTCATCAAGCAGGGAAGAGTCATGTATTTTCAGCTTCCTGCTTTCTCTCTGATTGGAATTCCTTGTAGTTCTTCCAAAGATAGCTGGGATGAGGTTTGCAAGGGAAATACAATTGAACACACAAAGGAAAATAGTCCTTGCAATTAAAGGTGTTGTGAAATCTCTTGTAGTACAATAAGCCCAAATACTTTATTTTAAACACCAATATTATGTGCAGTCTGTTTATTTATGTTGGTGTCTGTACGTCTATTAATATATGGTTGGCAGGTCAGACTCTCTGAAGAATGCTGACCTGTGCAAGATAATGTATTTGCTGCAGATTTAACCTTACCAGTTTCATCCCAATGTGCAAGGTAACCTGTTTTGTGTTCAATGTTACTGTGCCCTCATGTCTCCTGCTTCATCTGCCTGTGTTACTTGCTTCAAATTTACTTGGTATACGTGTTTATTATAAAAGAAAATGACACTCAGATGCCTTGTGACCATAATTTTACTTTAAATCACATTATCATTGTTTTTACTTCAGAGTGAGTGCACACACAAACCTTATCAAAATCATGATATGAGATGTTTATATTACAGAGCCTTACACACCCTAAGAGTCAGGGAGTAACATCTCCTAAAATTTTACTAAGACTCTCAGCTTTTTTGATTATTCAATATCATCTACAGTATATACAAATGCCCCTTCATGTGTTCTAAAAATTGTGTGTCTGGCTTCTTAGTATTCAGTATCAGTTTAATCTTAAATTACAAATAAAAAATCCATGTAAAAATGTAACCATGGGTGTCCATCCTCAGGCCAAAGGCAACCATTAAGCCCTTCATTGCTTTTAATTTGCTTTCATTAACCAGAGTGTATAGATGATATACATATAAATACAGTGTGTGTGTGTGTGTATAAAACAATATTAATTGTGAGGGTTGGGGGGTGGAAGTCTTGGTGAGTTCCCAAACTTTTTTTTAGGATTTGACCCCTGCTGAATACTGAGATAAAAATCTCTCTAGATAAAAGATTTGAGTTTCTAACTTTTTTGAGGGACATTACCATACTAGCAAGATTTGTTAAAAGATTTCTCCTGAGTGGAGAGCTTTAGATCATTGGGTCTCAACCTACATTTCTGCATGTAAAAGATAGATGCATAGTGCTCAATGAAATAAGTAGATTCACAAGTATATTGAAAGTACAAAGTAAAAATCTTAATCAAAGTACAAATCAAAAATTGCATTAATAATACAAATTCAAATTTCCATTAATAGTATACAGCAAAATGTAAATTTAAATTACAGCAAAATTCTTATTGAAAGGGACATTCCAGACAAATTTGGAATCCACATGGATGCATTTCAGTTTTGAACAGAATAATTTTTGTAATATACTTGTATTAGCAAAAATGTTCTAATAAAAGCTAGATAAGTGTATTTAAGTATGCATCGTGCACTACCATTTTAAACAAAGCACATGCTCAGAAAGCCTACGATGCTTGTACTATCTGGTAATGACTCAATTTGTTAATGGCTGACATAATACAAGCCCCACTGGTGCTATGAGCAGCTGCAGTATTTATTTTGTATGCACATGCAGAGAAAAATGTTAACACTAAAACAGTGATAACATTTATTAGAAGCATATTTTTCAATACATGTATATTGCAAATATGTTTTTATTTAAAGATATAATTCATCTATGTGCATTTAAATTTTCACCGGAATATCCCTTTAAACTAGGCAGTAACAAAATGTATTTAATATACATAACTAAATTGTGTTTATTGTACAATGCAGTTTAAAAAACATAAAATATAAATTGTAGTAAAGAGTACAAAATTCAAAGCAAAGTTTTATATTGTAAAATGAAGACTCCAAGCCCCATGATTGGGCTAAACAGCGTAGTTCATTGGGTGTGTTTGCAATTTTCTCAAAAGTCTCTTCATATTCTCAAAGCGTGTTACACCTGCAGATTTGCTTTTTTGTCTTATGAATTTTAAAATAAGTTTATCTCAAAAATACATAATGTCAAATAAGGTTTTAAAGGTATATTTGTCATACTGGTGTCCTTGAAAATTTAACTTTTTTTATGGACTGTGAAATTTGAACTGTTCTGATATAGAACCAGCTTCATGGATTTTAATGAAGCTTAAAGGGACAGTCTAGTCAAAATTAAACTTTCATTATTCAGATAGGACATGTCATTTTAATCAACTTTCCAATTTACTTTTATCATCAAATTTGCTTTTTTCTCTTAGTATTCTTAGTTGAAACTAAACCTAGGCAGACTCATATGCTAATTTCTAAACTCTTGAGTGCTGCCTCTTATCACATGCTTTTTAAAATCCTTTTCATCACAAAGAGACTAACGTGGGCCATATAGATAACACTGTGTTCAGGCACAGGGGGTTATTTAAGATTTAGCACAAAACAATGCTAAATTTAAGACAATAGATAATAAACAGTCACAGTCATGTGATCAGGGGGCTGGAAGAAGGTTCCTAGATACAAGGTAATCACAGAGGTAAAAAGTATATTAATATAACTGTGTTGGTTATGCAAACTGGGGAATGGGTAATAAAGGGATTATCTATCTTTTAAAACAATAACAATTCTA
>NC_069507.1:200916556-200994056 GCF_027579735.1 Bombina bombina | reverse complement strand
GCCATTACACGTAGTGGAACCAAGGCACCTGTAACACCCCACTTTTGATGATTGAAGCCAAGTAGTCTTTTTATAACTGTCCACTGGATCCACTTTAACTAGGGAGTCCCTTAGTGATCTTGCTCGTCTGTAGGTCACTCTTGGTGGTTCCATGTTAGTGAATGGCAAGGTTGGATCACTCGTCACTATATCCCATCGATCTCTCACAACTCCAGGTATTCCCTTTTTGTCTGCAGTGTATGTAGTTAAATAGGTCAAACGGTTCTTCGTCTCCAGGGGTTTTCTTGTGCATAGGGCCTCATCTTGCTTCATATCCCAGAATTTTTCAAGGTGTTGGTCAATGTGTGTTTGTCGGTACCCTCTTTGTAGAAATCTTACTTTCATCTCTAGTAGTTGTTCTTTGGCCTTATTGGGATCACTATTGTTGCGGACTACCCTTTTAAATTGTGATATCGGTAGTGCTCGCTTAAGGCCCGCTGGGTGGCAGCTTGAAGCTTGTAATAATGAGTTTCTATCCGTGGTCTTTCGGAAGAGGGTAGTACCCAACCCATCCCCCTGGACTGCAATGCGTAAATCCAGGAAATCCACTGAGGTTTGATTATGCTCCATTTTAAACTGGAGATTTGGTAGAACCTGGTTCAATTGTTGGAACCATTCAGAAAGTTCATTTTCTGTGCCTTCCCAGATCAAAAACAGATCGTCAATATAACGACGAAAGAATCGTATCCTAGTATCCTGGAATAGTTCTGTTTGATGTTGTTCGAACTCGGCCATATACAAGTTGGCGTATGATGGGGCCACACTTGACCCCATCGCCGTCCCAAGCAGTTGCAAGAAGTACCTGTTCTCAAAGCGAAAGTAGTTCATTTTAAGGCAAAATTCCAACAATTCCAATAGCCAATCCATGTTAGGACCTACATAAGGATATCTATACAGGTGATTACGTATAGCCTCTATACCTTGTTGGTGTGGTATCACTGTATAGAGGCTCACCACATCAAGCGTAACTAGGTACTCAGTTCCCTTTAATCCTCTAATATCCTTTAGTTCCTTAATTAAGGAAATAGAGTCCAATAAAAATGATGGCATATTATGGACGATGGGTTGCAGAATAGAATCTAAATATACTGCAATTGGCTGTAGTAGGGATCCAATTGCTGACACTATTGGTCTCCCAGGTGGTCGAGTAGCATGTTTATGCACCTTGGGTAGTGTATAAAACACTGGTGTCCTCGGGAACTGTACTGTAAGGTAGGTCAGCAGTTTATCATCAATCTGTCCGCCTGTTAGGGCATTGTGTAGTGATGCATCCACTTGTTTTTTAAACGTCCAAATTGGATCCCCAGGTAGCTGTCTATAGGTATTTTTATCCTGAAGTTGGGACATAATTTCCTGTTGATAATATGTATAATCCAGGATTACTACCGCCCCACCCTTATCTGCTTCACGGAAGATGATGGAATGATTAGACTTCAAATCCTGTAAGGCTTTCCTTTCTATCTTCGTCAGATTGTTTCTGCAGACGTCTTGCGCCGCTATGCATCCTTTACTTAATTGGTCTGCTAATAGGCGGCTGTAGGTTTTTATACTCGGGTTAGAGCTGTGTGGATCATATTTACCTTTAGGCCGAAACCTGGGTATTTCTGAAGTATTAGTACCAAAGTGTTCCCGTAGTCGGAGCGTGCGTTCAAATTTTTGTATATCCAAAAATGTTGTAAAGGGATCATTGAGTTCAGTGGGAATGAAGGACAAACCCTTGTTTAACACCTGGGCCTCCATTGGTGTTAAAACATGTGAACTTAAATTCAGGACTATGTCCTCTTTCAAAATCGTCGTTGTCTGGGGGGTCTTCCTCTTCCTCTTGATCCCCCCCCTCCTGATGTGTGGTCTGTGCCCCTCATGTTTTTTGAGCGAGTAGTGACACCTTGGCTGATGTGAATTAACTCAATATTAGGTGCACTTGCCCCATCTGATTCAGAACTGTTGCCAGATGAATCTACTGTTGTTAGATTTCTGGGTTTATAATATCCTGGAAAGAAGCCTACATATCACATCTTTAATACTAATTTTCATATACTCCAGTAAAACTGTCAGGGCAAATCAGTTGTTGAAGAAAGCTCCCTGTATAATTTACAGATGTGCCTTCCTGTGACTCATTATGATATCTTGGAACAGAGGCTCTTTGTTTAATTTTGATAATCCTTGTGGACCGCTATCCACCTGTACCACTAGCCCATGATATTGAACATGTTTGAGAATCTGTATCTTACCTGTATGTATGTATGTATGTATATATGTATGTATGTATGTATGTATGTATGTATGTATGTATGTATGTATGTATGTATGTATGTATGTATGTATGTATGTGTATATATATATATGTATGTATGTATGTATATATGTATGTATGTATGTATGTATGTATGCATGTATATATGTATGTATGTATGTATGTGTATATATATATGTATGTATGTATGTATGTATGTATGTATGTGTATATATATGTATGTAAAGTTAAAAAGTTCTGGTTTTAAAATTCCTTATTCTTTTATTTATCTTCCCCAAAGAATATGAATATTTATTGATTCACAAATGTATATATGTAAGTTAAACAGAATACCAAATTTATTTTAATTAAAGATTTTGGTCCAGATTACAAGTGGAGCTCTAAATATCGATTTCAAGAAAGCAATATTTGCGCTCCACTGAGCAATACAAACACACGCTAATGTGTGCTGGCATTCAGAGTTGAGCTCAATGCGAACGCGACCTCGCGTTTGCATTGCTAGGTAGCATTGCACTCACAAGAGTGCACTTCCATAGGCTCCAATGGTAGCTTCGTTCTCATCTCGTCAGACATGGCATGATAACTCACGCAGCGCAGGTGGTAAGTAGCGCAGCTATGGCAGCAATTTGTAAATATATATGTATATGCTAATATACATATATACAGTATTTATGTGTTAATATGTGTATATTTATATATATACACATAGTAACGCATACATATATATGTATATAAGAAAGCATATACATATATATTTATTGGGAACACACAGTTCCCAAAGACCGCAATGTAAAGGCACTTTTCAGTGCCTTTTTTTTTTTTAACACCCCATACCCGCTCCCTTTAGACCACAAAAACTGCATTTTGCAGTTATTTTATTAAAAAATAAACGGCTAGATTACGAGTATTGCGTTATGAGTAAAAAAGCAGCGTTAAGCCTCATAACGCTGCTTTTTTACTCCCGTTGATATTACGAGTCTTGCAGATTTAGAGGCACAGCACACTTTTTTGGCCTTACCGCAAATCAACTTACGCAAATTGCGTATAGTCTTTTTTCTATGGGTCTTCCATAGCGCCGGTATTACAAACTTCTCCTGGGAGGCCAAAAAGTGAGCGTTACACCCTATCCGGTCAAGATTCATACCGCATTTTAAAGTCAGTAGTTATGAGTTTTACACTACAACGCTGTAGCATAAAACTCATAACTAAAGTGCTAAAAAGTACACTAACACCCATAAACGACATATTAACCCCTAAACCGAGGCCCTCCCGCATCGCAAATACTAAAATTAAACTATTAACCCCTAATCTGCCGCTCCGGACATCGCCGCCACTATAATAAACATATTAACCCCTAAACCGCCGGACTCCCACCTTGCAAACATTAGTTAAATATTATTAACCCCTAATCTGCTGTCCCTAACATCGCCGCCACCTACCTACATTTATTAACCCCTAATCTGCTTCCCTCAACGTCGCCGCCACTATTTTAAATTTATTAACCCCTAAAACTGTCTAACCCTAACACCCCCTAAATTAAATATAATTAAAATAAATTTAAATACAAATTACTATCATTACCTAAATAATTCCTATTTAAAACTAAATACTTACCTATAAAATAAACCCTAAACTAGCTACAATATAACTAATAGTTACATTGAAGCTAGCTTAGGGTTTATTTTTATTTTACAGGCAAGTTTGTATTTATTTTAACTAGGTAGAATAGTTACTAAATAGTTATTAACTATTTAGTAACTACCTAGCTAAAATAAAAACAAATTGACCTGTAAAATAAAACCTAATCTAAGTTACACTAACGCCTAACACTACACTACAATTAAATAAATTGCCTAAATTAAATGCAATTAACTAAATTAAATAAAATTAGCTAAATTACAGAAAATAAAAAACAAATTACAAGATCTTTAAGCTAATTACACCTAATCTAAAAGCCCTATCAAAATAAAAAAAACACCCAAAATAAAAATAACCCCTAGCCTAAACTAAACTACCAATAGCCCTTAAAAGGGCCTTTTGCGGGGCATTGCCCCAAAAACCCCCGGCTCTTTTCCCTGTAAAAGAAAATACAAACAACCCCCCCAACAGTAAAACCCACCACCCACACAACCAACTCCCCAAATAAAAGCCTAACTAAAAAAACCTAAGCTCCCCTTTGCCCTGAAAAGGGCATTTGGATGGGCATTGCCCTTAAAAGGGCATTTAGCTATATTGCGGCCCAAAGCCCTAACCTAAAAAAAAAAAAAACACCCAATACACCCTTAAAAAATCCTAACACTAACCCCCGAAGATCCACTTACCGGGAGAAGTCTTCATCCAAGCGGCAAGATGTCCTCAAGGAAGCCGGCAGAAGTGGTCCTCCAAACGGGCAGAAGTGGTCCTCCAGATAGGCAGTAGTCTTCACCCAGATAGCATCTTCTATCTTCATCCTTCTGACGTGGAGCGGCTCCATCTTCAAGACATCCGGCACGGAGCATCCTCTTCAATCAACGTCTTCTTGCTGAATGAAGGTACCTTTAAGTGGCGTCATCCAAGATGGCGTCCCTTAGATTCCGATTGGCTGATAGAATTCTATCAGCCAATCGGAATTAATGTTGAAAAAATCCTATTGGGTGATGCAATCAGCCAATAGGATTGAACTTCAAACCTATTGGCTGATCCAATCAGCCAATAGGATTGAGCTTGCATTCTATTGGCTGATTGGAACAGCCAATAGAATGTGAGCTCAATCCTATTGGCTGATTGGATCAGCCAATAGGATTGAACTTCAATCCTATTGGCTGATCCAATCAGCCAATAGGATTGAGCTTGCATTCTATGGGCTGATTAGAACAGCCAATAGAATGCAAGCTCAATCCTATTGGCTGATTGAAGTTGAAGTTCAATCCTATTGACTGATTGCATCAGCAAATTGGATTTTTTCAACCTTAATTCCGATTGGCTTATAGAATTCTATCAGCCAATTGGAATCTAAGGGACGCCATCTTGGATGACGTCACTTAAAGGTACCTTCATTCAGCAAGAAGACGTCGATTGAAGAGGATGCTCCACGCTGGATGTCTTGAAGATGGAGCCTCTCCGCGTCGGAAGGATGAAGATAGAAGATGCCATCTGGGTGAAGACCTCTGCCCGTCTGGAGGACCACTTCTGCCCGTCTGGAGGACCACTTTTGCCAGCTTCCTTGAGGACATCTTGCCGCTTGGATGAAGACTTCTCCCGGTAAGTGGATCTTCAGGGGTTAGTGTTAGGATTTTTTAAGGATGTATTGGGTGGGGGATTTATTTAGGTTAGGACTTTGGGCCGCTTTAGAACTAAATGCCCTTTTAAGGGCAATGCCCATCCAAATGTCCTTTTCAGGGCAATGGGGAGCTTAGGTTTTTTTTAATTAGGGTTTTATTTGGGGGGTTGGTTGTGTGGGTGGTGGATTTTACTGTTGGGGGGGTTGTTTGTATTGTTTTTTTACAGGTAAAAGAGCTGATTTCTTTGGGGCAATGCCCAGCAAAAGGCACTTTTAAGGGTTATTGGTAGTTTAGTTTAGGCTAGGTTTTTTTTTATTTTGGGTGGGCTTTTTTAATTTTGATAGGTTATTAGATTAGGTGTAATTAGTTTAAAGATCTTGTAATTTGTTTTTTATTTTCTGTAATTTAGTGTTTGTTTGTTTTTGTTATATAGCTAATTTTATTTAATTTAGTTAATTGTATTTAATTTAGGTAATTTATTTAATTGTAGTGTAGTGTTAGGTGTTAGTGTAACTTAGGTTAGGTTTTATTTTACAGGGAAATTTGTATTTATTTTAGCTAGGTGGTTATTAAATAGTTAATAACTATTTAGTAACTATTCTACCTAGTTAAAATAAATACAAACTTGCCTGTAAAATAGAAAATAAACCCTAAGATAGCTACAATGTAACTATTAGTTATATTTTAGCTAGTTTAGGGTTTATTTTATAGGTAAATATTTAGTTTTAAATAGGAATTATTTAGGTAATGATAGTAATTTGTATTTATATTTATTTTAATTATATTTAAGTTAGGGGTGTTAGGGTTAGACTTAGATTTAGGGGTTAATAAATTTAATATCGTGGCAGCAGCGTTGGGGGCGGCAGATTAGGGGTTAATAAATGTAGGTAGGTGGCGGCGATGTTAGGGACAGCAGATTAGGGGTTAATAATATTTAACTAATGTTTGCGAGGCGGGAGTGCGGCAGTTTAGGGGTTAATATGATTATTATAGTGGCGGCAATGTCCGGAGCGGCAGATTAGGGGTTAATAAATATAATGTAGGTGTCGGCGATGTTGTGGGCAGCAGATTAGGGGTTAATAAATATACTGTAGATGGCGGCGATGTCCGGAGCGGCAGATTAGGGGTTAATAAGTATAATGTTGGTGTCTGCGATGTCGGGGGCGGCAGATTAGGCGTTAATAAGTGTAAAATTAGGGGCGTTTAGACTCGGGGTTCATGTTAGGGTGTTAGGATTAAACATTAAATATGTTTCCCCGTAGGAATCAATGGGGCTGCATTACTGAGCTTTATGCTGCTTTTTTGCAGGTGTTAGGCTTTTTTTCAGCTGGCTCTCCCTATTGGTGTCATGAGCACGTACAACCAGCTCACCGCTGACTTAAGCAGCGCTGGTATTGGATTGCGGTATGGAGAACAATTTTGTTCTACGCTCACTTCTTGCCTTTTAACGCCGGGTTTAGAAAAACCTGTAATACCAGCACTGTAGGTAAGTGAGCTGTGAGAATAACGTGCAAGTTAATACTGCACCCCTCATAATGCAAAACTTGTATTCAGTGTCCACTACAGTCCTGAAGGACTCATCTGATCTCTGCTGTAAGGACAGCACCCCAAAAAGCCCTTTTTAGGCTAGAACATCAGTCTGTTTTTTTTTGTTTTTTTTTCCTGTGTAATCTAATTGCAGTTGCCTGCCTGCCAGCGTGTGTGTCAGGCTCACAGCGTATACTGTGCCCACTTGCCCAGTGCCACCACTCATATCTAGTGTAACAGTAGTGTAAATTTAAAAAAAAAAAAATTTGACTGTGAAACATCAGTCTGCTTGTGTAATCTAATTGCAGTTGCCTGCCTGCCAGCGTGTGTGTCAGGCTCACAGCGTATACTGTGCCCACTTGCCCAGTGCCACCACTCATATCTTGTTTAATAGTAGTGTAAGTGTACATTTAAAAAAAAAAAAACTTTTTTGACTGTGAAACATCAGTCTGTTTTTTTGTGTCAGGCTCACAGCGTATACTGTGCCCACTTGCCCAGTGCCACCACTCATATCTTGTTTAATAGTAATGTAAGTGTACATTTAAAAAAAAAAACTTTCTGGACTGTGAAACATCAGTCTGCTTTTTTGTGTCAGGCTCACAGCGTATACTGTGCCCACTTGCCCAGTGCCACCTCTCACATCTTGTTTAATAGTAGTGTAATGTACATTTAAAAAAAAAATAACTTTTTGGACTGTGAAACATCAGTCTGCTTTTTTGTTCAGGCTCACAGCGTATACTGTGCCCACTTGCCCAGTGCCACCACTCATATCTTGTTTAATAGTAGTGTAAGTGTACATCTAAAAAAAAAAAAACCTTTTTGGACTGTGAAACATCAGTCTGCTTTTTTGTGTCAGGCTCAACTATGTAATTTTCCGTGGGAGTTTTGCCATGGATCCCCCTCCGGCATGCCACAGTCCAGGTGTTAGTCCCCTTGAAACAACTTTTCCATCACTATTGTGGCCAGAAAGAGTCCCTGTGGGTTTTAAAATTCACCTGTCCATTGAAGTCAATGGCGGTTCGCCTGGTTCGCCCGTTCGAGAACTTTTGCGGAAGTTTGCGTTCGCGGTCCGCGACATATATATATACGTTGATTGGAGTAGCCGTGTTAGTCCAGAGATTTAGATATCAAAATAACAAGAGTATTGCATTGAGCAATGATACTTTTTTTATTGGACTAACTACACATTTATAAGTTGACAAGCTTTCGGAACAGTTCCTTCCTTTATCAAGTCTGTGGCACTGCTGAGGTGTTATGGAAGACCAGGATACTTCAATAGTGGACTTCAGCTCTTCTGCATTGTTCGGTCTCATGTCTCTCATCTTTCTCTTGACAATGCCCCATAGATTCTCTATGGGGTTCAGGTCAGACGAGTTTGCTGGTCAATCAAGCACAGTAAGCCATAAGCCATAATCATAACAATTATGACAAATCACGGCTTGAAATATCTTGCTTTGCATGTAATGAGTCTATCTCATATATTAGCTTCACCTTTTAAGTTGCATAAGTTTGCACGATATTCTAATTTTTCGAGTTTCACCTGTATATATATATATATATATATCCATTATAGCCACTTCCTTTCAAATATCTTGTCATCTACCATATACCTTTTAACCCTTATAAAAAAAAAATATTTAAATTAATAATTATTATTAGATAGTGTATATATGAGTGTAACACTTTATTTTAATGTATTTATGTTGTGTTTGGTGCAACTTTTAATTTAGCCCCAGTTGCCCTAACCCGACAAGCGCACATTTCGTTTTCATGAAATGAAAGTAAATGTTCTTAAAGGGACATGAAACCCATTTTTTTTTTCTTTTTTGATTTAGAAAGAACATGCAATTTTGTATAACTTTAAAATTTACTTCTATTATCTAATTTGTTTCATTCTCTAAAAAGCCTATCTAGATTGGCTCAGTAGCTGCTGGTTGGTGGCTGCACATAGAGGCCTCATGTGACTGGCTCACCTATGTGCATTGTGATTTCTTCAACAAAGGATATCGAAAGAATAAAGCAACACCAAAGCTCAATACATGGAGAGAACAATGGAAAATTATCATTTTATTACTTAACTATCCTGCATCCCACTGAGGGTGTAATCTCTTCTGCTGGCTGTGTATACTTAGGCTTGTCAATAGCGTATACGCCAGTATCAAAACTTTCAGTATAGGTTGGGAAACCACAAGCTAAATCAGCTATTTTAAATGCTGAAATAGGAGTAAAGGAGCTACTTGTAACCAATTTAATACACTCTAGCAGGTTAAAAGGATCATTGGGAATAATTTAAAGGGGAGAAATTTTTTGGGTGAATTGTCCCTTTAAATGGATAGCTGATGAGTCTGAAATTGTTTTATAAAAGGAATGATTTACAAGAGGGTGATAGCACTTATTCAGTGAACATGTATTTGTACTTGAGAAAGGCAGCTTTGTTTGCTGAAATGCATTGGGCTCTTTACTGATGAGCTTTTTACATTTGTGTTTTACATATTTTTAATAAATATACTTGTTTTGTATCCTGGTTTCCAATGAATAATGACACTGTCTCCCTTTTTATGTCATATAAGTTAGCCTACAACATTTTCTTTCCTTCAACGTTACTACTTTATCCATATGGTGGAAAATACCCAGAGACTAAAAAGCTTTTCACGGCAATCTACTCTGCAACAATATTGATTTTCAACAACCTCTTGACAATATTAATATTAGCTAGATAAAATGCATTTATCTTTTTAATATTTTTGTGTAAAACCGCTGAACACACCTTCATGGTGTCCTTCACTGTTGCAAGACCTGTGAGTGCTCTCATGTTGATGATATTATACTGAAAAATAAGAGAGGAGACACCCTGGCAAAAAAACATAAAAAAGTGGAGAGTGAGTGCTAGACTTTATGGGCTAGATTTAGTTGCCCCGCCACAGGCGAGCTGAGGCATACAGGGGCGCGTATACCCTTTAATAAATCTAGCCCTATATATATTTGGCAGCGCTATAAGCCTGAGTGAAATACTGGATGTGTATCTGCATCTGTATAATAACACCCAGCTTTATACAAAGACACAGTAGTGACACTGGCACATGTGTATAGCCAGACAAGGGCTGGTCATAGGGTCAGTGGTATCTGTATCTGTATAATAACACCCAGTGCTATATAATGACACAGTAGTGACACTGGCACATGGGTATAGCCAGAGGAGGACTGGTTATAGGGTCAGTGGTATCTGCATCTGTATAATAACACCCAGCTCTATACAAAGACACAGTAGTGACACTAGTGCATAGGTATAGCCAGAGGAGGACTGGTTATAGGGTCAGTGGTATCTGCATCAGTATAATAACACCCAGCACTATATAATGACACAGTAGTGACACTGGCCCATTGGTATAGCCAGAGGAGGACTGGTTATTAGATCAGTGGTATCTGCATCAGTATAATAACACCCAGCACTATATAATGACACAGTAGTGACACTGGCCCATTGGTATAGCCAGAGGAGGGCTGGTTATAGGATCAGTGGTATATGCATAAGTATAATAACACCCAGCGCTATATAATAACACAGTAGTGACACTGGCACATGGGTATAGCCAGAGGAGGGCTGGTTATAGGATCAGTGGTATCTGCATCAGTATAATAACACCCAGCACTATATAATGACACAGTAGTGACACTGGCTCATGGGTATAGCCAGAGGAGGGCTGGTTATAGGATCAGTGGTATCTGCATCAGTATAATAACACCCAGCATTATATAATGACAGATTAGTGACACTGGAACATGGGTAGAGCCAGAGAAGGGCTGGTTATAGGATCAGTGGTATCTGCATCAGTATAATAACACCCAGCACTATATAATGACACAGTACTGACACTGGCACATGGGTATAGCCAGAGGAGGGCTTGTTATAGGATCAGTGGTATCTGCATCAGTATAATAACACCCAGCACTATATAATGACACAGTAGTGACACTGGCACATGGGTATAGCCAGAGGAGGGCTGGTTATAGGATCAGTGGTATCTGCATCAGTATAACACCCAGCACAATATAATGACACAGTAGTGACACTGGCTCATGGGTATAGCCAGAGGAGGGCTGGTTATTAGATCAGTGGTATCTGCATCAGTATAATAACACCAAGCACTATAAAATAATGTTTTTAATTTCAAATGTACATTGGTGTCCTTGACTAAGATCTGTACTTTGGAAAATGTCCGCCACAGTCTTTGTCTTATGCCTATCCCTGGTTATCAATAGCGCACTACTTGTAAATGAGGCCAATATATTTTGTTTTTTGGGCCTTTATAATTGACTTATATCTAAAACAGAATGAACTGTTAGTACCCTTATTTCTTTGTTGCCAATAGAAATATTACTTAAATGCACTATTTTACCACACTATTTTACAACCCTTCAGAGAAACGTATTACATGATGTATCTACAAATATCCCCATTGACTTTAAAGGGACACTAAAGTCAAAATGAAACTTTTATGATCCAGACAGCTCAAACAGTTTTAAGAGAATTTCCGATTTTCTTCTATTAATCAATTTTTGTCTTGTTATATACATACTTTCTGAGGCATCTGTTCTTACTGAGCATGTGCACAAGTTTGTAGTACCACAAATAAATACCCCTCAGCATGAATGTGCTTTAAGACAGCTGGCTAATTTGTTTAATTACATGTGCTTGGTTTCAAACAATACACCGTTTAATTCAGCAACCATCTAGCATCATTGTAGCTGGTGTGTTAATACTGTCTATAATATCATTCTTGAATATAGTCAGAAACCTTGACAGCTCTCATTTAATTTTAAAATTAACCAATAGTTCTAGATGGTAAATAAAGCGTAAAGATGTGCATTTGGTCAAATATAAATTCATCTAAGTTGTTGATGATTTGTTTAGTCTTTTGATATATGAACAGCGAATACATTATTGAAACAAAATGGATGAAAAATGAATGATTACTTCACAAAATTGATTGAGTCATTCATTTATTCCGTTCGCACCAAAAAAAAGTGCAGAAATAGGGGGGAAGGAGTACTACTATTACTAATGACTGATGTTAGGGACAGCCAATAATTTTTAACATTAAAATAATATTATTATTTTTTTAATTGTTTGAATCCTATAATGTAAGATTTTTTTTTAATATTGTCTATATTGGTTGTTCCCATTGGAAATAACAACAACAAATCTGAATCCAATATTTGTCCAAACACAATGCTTGCATGGATGAAATTCGACAGAACAGAACATTTTGAAGAAATCTGAAGTAAATCTTTCAGACAAAATTAATTTTTCACCCGTGCACATGCCTAATAAAAAGTTTAAAATGCGCTAATGAAAGGTACAAATTTGTGAATTCTAGCACAAGCATCTCTCTCAGGTCTTAAAGATAAAAAATGTGCCAGTGTGTAGAGAAATTACTTAAAGGGACACTGAACCCAATTTTTATCTTTCATGATTCATATAATGCATGCAATATTAATCAACTTTCTAGTTTACTCCTATTATCAATTTTTCTTCATTCTCTTGCTATCTTTATTTGAAAAGCAAGAATGTGCATTTAGAAGCCGGCCCATTTTTGGTTTACAACCTGGGTTGTGCTTGCTGATTGGTGGCTAGATGCTGTCCAGGGTCTGAACCAAAAATTCAGACTTAGATGCCTTCTATTTCAAATAAAGATAGTAAGAGAACAAAGAAAATTTGATAATAGGAGTAAATTAGAAAGTTGCTTAAAATTGCATGCTCTATCTGAATCATAAAAGAAAAAATTTGGGTTTAGTGTCCCTTTAAAATCTTTATTTTATTATTTTAACCTTGTATTATAATGTATCTGTCTTTCCTTTACATCCAGAACCCTGTATAGTGAAATGTAGTAGGTTCAGCAGTAATTTGTAGAAGAACTTCACAGAAAGGGGGTTTGATTTATGAAATAATCTTCCATTAGAGGTATTAAACACTACAGGAGACTTTAAGAATGCCTCGGATAAGCATATGGCTATTCTACAAACTAAATAAGCTTACACTTTTAGTAGATTTTGGGCAGACTTGTTGGTCCTATGGTTTAATCTGCTGTCAAAATCTGTGTTTCTATTTTCTATGATAAACAAATTTCAAGCTAAAATTTGCATTCCTAAACTTATTTGATGGACCTCACAGTATTGTTGAGGGTTCTTAAAAAATCTCACCAGACCAGAGATCTGAGAAAATTAGGCCATTAGAAACATTGCACCTCAATTCAGATAGCTCATTAAGCAAAATGAAAATGTCTATTTATTGAATTATTTTATAATTGTTCTCTTTAATAGACATAATATTGCAAAAAAGAAGCTCACTTTAAATGATGGTTGTCTGGCTTATTACTTGGGACCACAATTCTACAATCGAATACTTTTCATGTAAATATTCACTTCAAGAAATAAGGCCACTAGCCCCTATTTATTGACACCACTCAAAGTTACAACAATGTTGTACATTCTACACCATTATTATTTTGTGTGTGTATATGGGTTAGTGTGTAGACGTCTAATTTTGGAGTAATTGACTTGCATAGAATTGATCATTTGAATATTGTTTCTGTAAAGGTATCTTTATTCCCAACATACTGAATGAATAGCGTTTGTTCATTTGTAATGCAGGTAATCTAGTTTATTGTGCTACTTTAAGATTTTGGTACATCTTCTCGAAATTCAAGCATATCCTAAAACACATTTACATACATTATTAGGCTTTATACTGCACTTTAGATGCACTGAAATTTGCCTAGCTGATGTGTTCCAATTAATTCCTTGAAAACGTGAACATATTGCATATTATTATCTTGCTGTGAATTATTTACTTTTGAAAATTTGCTCTGTATTAATTTATTATCGTCAGTCACTGTTTTTTTTTTATAATGATACGTTGTTTATTTTTTTATTTGCTGCAAAAAAAACATTAAAGGGACACTGAACCCAATTTTTTTTCTTTTGTGATTCAGATAGAGCATGCCATTCTAAGCAACTTTCTAATTTACTCCTATTAGCAAATGTTCTTCATTCTCTTTGTATCTTTATTTGAAAAGCAAGAATGTAAGTTTAAATGTCGGCCCATTTTTGTTGAACAACCTGGTTTGTTCTTGCTGATTGGTGGATAAATTCATCCACCAATAAAGAAGTGCTGTCCAGGGTACTGGAATTTCTTTTTCAACTAAAGATATTATGAGAACGAAGAAAAAATTGATAATAGGAGTAAATTAGAAAGTTGCTTAAAATTGCATGCTCTATCTGAATCATGAAAGAAAAAAATGGGTTCAGTGTCCCTTTAATCTTTGCTTTTGTTTTTCATGTTCTAATATGAAATTCCTTATTATAGATTATACATTATTTTGATCAATTTTAGCTCTCTGCATGCTTATAATATATGTGGTATCACACTCCTAGTTTAAAAGTAAATGCAAAAATTGCAAGAATAACCCTTTATGGACCTTTTTATGTTTAGGTTCAGAACTAGTTTTGCAGTAGCTGAGGGAGTTCAAAGGTATCTTTGCTGCCTCACTAGATCTGTTTGCTTTAGAGAGCAGAGCAGAATATTACCCATCTGATTTTCTGCCAGCTTAGCAGACAAAGCCAAAATCATTTGTGAAAGAATTTAGGAAAGAGGAATGCATACAGGGCATTTAAATCTTCCTTGTGTAGCATTATAATGATTGATGTTTATATTTTAAAAAACAGGTGGCACGTTGTAGTTTAGCACGACATTTAAAATGAAAATAGTAATTAGAATGGTCTCATTTTTAGTTAAAAAAAACTGATGTCACATGATTAATACACCTATACAAAGTAGTTTGTTATTTAATAGATACAAGAATATAAAACTACAATTACAAAAATAATAATTAAATCTTAGTAAACATTCAAATTGTTTGATTATGATAACTAAGAAAAACAAAGTTAATTTCTGAAAGCTTAGTTTAACATCACATTTTAAATGAAAATGGTAATTAGAATGTTCTAATTTTTAGTAAAAAATACTAATGTCACTTAATTAATATACCTATACAAAGTAGTTTGTCATTTATAGATACAAAAATATAAAACTACAAATAAAAAAATAAATCTTAGTAAACATTTAAATAGTTTGATTATGATAGCCAAGAAAAACAAAGTTAATTTCTGAAAGTAAGGTTTTCAAAATGTATTTTAATTCACAACATAATGACTGAATTACTAATCTAAAAAGTGCTAAATTTTTAAATAGGTCTGTTTGAAAATATTCAAAGCTGAACTTCGGCAACAGACCACAGGGAAGTCTATAATGTTTAGTTGGACGGCTGGCAAACCACTGTTTTGGCCTGTGCCAGGCTTGCATTCTGACAGAACAAGTGTTGCATGAGATGTGAAGGATGACGCCGGTCTGCTGAAAAACCCTGGAGCAGGTGTTCCTCATCCTCATTTGCAATGGAGCATGGCCCTTGGCTCATTGAGCTGGAGCAAACGTGCTGGCAGGACCCATCATGTACCTGCGTGCTGAGATGCACTAATGATAATGGATGCAAGCCTATTAACCATCCCATTTGTAATGGCACACAACACTGATTGCTTAGGGAATGAGTCATCGGCTTTCCAAGAGGGAGCAAGGAATTATGGGAACCCATGATCCTTTGTGCATTCCGTATGCTCTATTGGGTGTACAACTATGTTAGTCTTTATTTAATAATACAAATGAATACATGATCTGCTACATGATTATACATTAAGGAAAGCCACTCTGGGCAGTTCAGTAATAACACTGTTGTCTTGCAGCACTGAGCTGCAGTTCAGCTCCATTTGTTCATTCTTTGCTGATATGAACCTTGTTGGCACAGGAAACACTCCCAAGGTGAAGTCAATCCCAAGAGTGGGAAAAAAGCAGAAGTCAGAAATCCAACATTCTGTGTAATTGCCCAAGTTTACAGAAAATGACTAGAAATGCAGGAACATGAGTGATCAAGGAGAAATGATCTAGTGTTCTCTTACTTCATTATAAATGGTTATACCTTGATTAAAAAAGAAGTCAATGTAAGCTTTTTCTTTCCTGTCAAGCACTAACTTGCTTAGTGGTTATCAATCTGTTTCTGAGTGATAGTAATGGTAAGCTTTTTCTTTCTGCCACATACCTGGGTAGTGGTTGTTCATTTGTTCCCTAGTTCTACCTGTGCCAATTTATTAATTTATTTCTAATCCCTGAATTATGGGGATTGCAAGAGCCACTGACAACCATAAACTTTTTCTTTTTCTTCTTTTGCAACATACCAAATAGCCTATCAGGGTGAAATCATAATATGCTCCAGTGTCAAGCTAGAATCCTGTGGTCATGTTCTCTGCTTGTATGGATTTGGGCAAGTGCTAATGTTTCTGATATGTCATTCCACTTGGTGACAGCAAAGAAAAAACAAAGCCGTTTGTGAGTGGGAAGCTGGCTTCTCTTGCAATCTCAGCATTTCAAGGGTTACAATAAACTAATAAATGGCCACAGGTAGCACTCAACAACCAATACCCAGGTAAAGGACAGAATGAAGAAACTTACCTTTTCTGTCCCTTTAAGATTTCTGTTACTTAATATAAATGAAAACCTAAATCACTAAGGCCTAGATTTGGAGTTCGGCGGTAAAAGGGCTGTTAACGCTCCGCGGGCTTTTTTCTGGCCGCACCATAAAATTAACTCTGGTATCGAGAGTTCAAACAAATGCTGCGTTAGGCTCCAAAAAAGGAGCGTAGAGAATTTTTACCGCAAATGCAACTCTCGATACCAGAGTTGCTTACGGACGCGGCCGGCCTCAAAAACGTGCTCGTGCACGATTCTCCCATAGGAAACAATGGGACTGTTTGAGCTGAAAAAAAACCTAACACCTGCAAAAAAGCAGCGTTCAGCTCCTAACGCAGCCCCATTGTTTCCTATGGGGAAACACTTCCTACGTCTGCACCTAACACCCTAACATGTACCCCGAGTCTAAACACCCCTAACCTTACATTATTAACCCCTAATCTGCCGCCCCCGCTATCGCTGACCCCTGCATATTTTTTTTAACCCCTAATCTGCCGCTCCGTAAACCGCCGCAACCTACGTTCTCCCTATGTACCCCTAATCTGCTACCCCTAACACCGCCGACCCCTATCTTATATTTATTAACCCCTAACCTGCCCCCCACAACGTCGCCGACACCTGCCTACACTTATTAACCCCTAATCTGCCGAGCGGACCTGAGCGCTACTATAATAAAGTTATTAACCCCTAATCCGCCTCACTAACCCTATCATAAATAGTATTAACCCCTAATCTGCCCTCCCTAACATCGCCGACACCTACCTTCAATTATTAACCCCTAATCTTCCGATCGGAGCTCACCGCTATTCTAATAAATGGATTAACCCCTAAAGCTAAGTCTAACCCTAACACTAACACCCCCCTAAGTTAAATATAATATTTATCTAACGAAATAAATTAACTCTTATTAAATAACTTATTCCTATTTAAAGCTAAATACTTACCTGTAAAATAAACCCTAATATAGCTACAATATAAATTATAATTATATTATAGCTATTTTAGGATTAATATTTATTTTACAGGCAACTTTGTAATTCTTTTAACCAGGTACAATAGCTATTAAATAGTTAAGAACTATTTAATAGTTACCTAGTTAAAATAATAACAAATTTACCTGTAAAATAAATCCTAACCTAAGATATAATTAAACCTAACACTACCCTATCAATAAAATAATTAAATAAACTACCTACAATTACCTACAATTAACCTAACACTACACTATCAATAAATTAATTAAACACAATTCCTACAAATAAATACAATTAAATAAACTAGCTAAAGTACAAAAAATAAAAAAGAACTAAGTTACAGAAAATAAAAAAATATTTACAAACATAAGAAAAATATTACAACAATTTTAAACTAATTACACCTACTCTAAGCCCCCTAATAAAATAACAAAGCCCCCCAAAATAAAAAATTCCCTACTCTATTCTAAATTAAAAAAGTTACAAGCTCTTTTACCTTACCAGCCCTGAACAGGGCCCTTTGCGGGGCATGCCCCAAGAATTTCAGCTCTTTTGCCTGTAAAAAAAACATACAATACCCCCCCCCCATCATTACAACCCACCACCCACATACCCCTAATCTAACCCAAACCCCCCTTAAATAAACCTAACACTAAGCCCCTGAAGATCTTCCTACCTTGTCTTCACCATCCAGGTATCACCGATCCGTCCTGGCTCCAAGATCTTCATCCAACCCAAGCGGGGGTTGGCGATCCATAATCCGGTCCAGAAGAGGCTCCAAAGTCTTCCTCCTATCCGGCAAGAAGAGGACATCCGGACCGGCAAACATCTTCTCCAAGCGGCATCTTCGATCTTCTTCCATCCGGAGCGAAGCGGCAGGATCCTGAAGACATCCAGCGCGGAACATCCATCCGGACCGACGACTGAACGACGAATGACTGTTCCTTTAAGGGACGTCATCCAAGATGGCGTCCCTCGAATTCCGATTGGCTGATAGGATTCTATCAGCCAATCGGAATTAAGGTAGGAATTTTCTGATTGGCTGATGGAATCAGCCAATCAGAATCAAGTTCAATCCGATTGGCTGATCCAATCAGCCAATCAGATTGAGCTCGCATTCTATTGGCTGTTCCGATCAGCCAATAGAATGCGAGCTCAATCTGATTGGCTGATTGGATCGGCCAATCGGATTGAACTAGATTCTGATTGGCTGATTCCATCAGCCAATCAGAAAATTCCTACCTTAATTCCGATTGGCTGATAGAATCCTATCAGCCAATCGGAATTCGAGGGACGCCATCTTGGATGACGTCCCTTAAAGGAACAGTCATTCGTCGTTCAGTCGTCGGTCCGGATGGATGTTCCGCGCTGGATGTCTTCAGGATACTGCCGCTTCGCTCCGGATGGAAGAAGATCGAAGATGCCGCTTGGAGAAGATGTTTGCCGGTCCGGATGTCCTCTTCTTGCCGGATAGGAGGAAGACTTTGGAGCCTCTTCTGGACCGGATTATGGATCGCCAACCCCCGCTTGGGTTGGATGAAGATCTTGGAGCCAGGACGGATCGGTGATACCTGGATGGTGAAGACAAGGTAGGAAGATCTTCAGGGGCTTAGTGTTAGGTTTATTTAAGGGGGGTTTGGGTTAGATTAGGGGTATGTGGGTGGTGGGTTGTAATGTTGGGGGGGGGGGTATTGTATGTTTTTTTTTACAGGCAAAAGAGCTGAAATTCTTGGGGCATGCCCCGCAAAGGGCCCTGTTCAGGGCTGCTAAGGTAAAAGAGCTTGTAACTTTTTTAATTTAGAATAGGGTAGGGAATTTTTTATTTTGGGGGGCTTTGTTATTTTATTAGGGGGCTTAGAGTAGGTGTAATTAGTTTAAAATTGTTGTAATTTTTTTCTAATGTTTGTAAATATTTTTTTATTTTCTGTAACTTAGTTCTTTTTTATTTTTTGTACTTTAGCTAGTTTATTTAATTGCATTTATTTGTAGGAATTGTGTTTAATTTATTTATTGATAGTGTAGTGTTAGGTTAATTGTAGGTAATTGTAGGTAGTTTATTTAATTATTTTATTGATAGGGTAGTGTTAGGTTTAATTATATCTTAGGTTAGGATTTATTTTACAGGTAAATTTGTTATTATTTTAACTAGGTAACTATTAAATAGTTCTTAACTATTTAATAGTTATTGTACCTGGTTAAAATAATTACAAAGTTGCCTGTAAAATAAATATTAATCCTAAAATAGCTATAATATAATTATAATTTATATTGTAGCTATATTAGGATTTATTTTACAGGTAAGTATTTAGCTTTAAATAGGAATAATTTATTTAATAAGAGTTAATTTATTTCGTTAGATGTAAATTATATTTAAATTAGGGGGGTGTTAGTGTTAGGGTTAGACTTAGCTTTAGGGGTTAATGCATTTATTAGAATAGCGGTGAGCTCCGGTCGTCAGATTAGGGGTTAATAATTGAAGGTAGCTGTCGGCGATGTTAGGGAGGGCAGATTAGGGGTTAATACTATTTATGATAGGGTTAGTGAGGCGGATTAGGGGTTAATAACTTTATTATAGTAGCGCTCAGGTCCGCTCGGCAGATTAGGGGTTAATAAGTGTAGGCAGGTGGAGGCGACGTTGAGGGGGACAGATTAGGGGTTAATTATTTTAAGTAGCTGGCGGCGACGTTGTGGGGGGCAGGTTAGGGGTTAATAAATGTAATACAGGGGTCGGCGGGGTTAGGGGCAGCAGATTAGGGGTACATAAGTATAACGTAGGTGGCGGTCGGCAGATTAGGGGTTAAAAATTTTAATCGAGTGTCGGCGATGTGGGGGGAGCTCGATTTAGGGGTACATAGGTAGTTTATGGGTGTTAGTGTACTTTAGGGTACAGTAGTTAAGAGCTTTATAAACCGGCGTTAGCCCAGAAAGCTCTTAACTCCTGCTATTTTCAGGCGGCTGGAGTTTTGTCGTTAGAGCTCTAACGCTCACTTCAGAAACGACTCTAAATACCAGCGTTAGAAAGATCCCATTGAAAAGATAGGCTACGCAAATGGCGTAGGGGGATCTGCGGTATGGAAAAGTCGCGGCTGAAAAGTGAGCGTTAGACCCTTTAATCACTGACTCCAAATACCAGCGGGCGGCCAAAACCAGCATTAGGAGCCTCTAACGCTGGTTTTGACGGCTACCGCCGAACTCCAAATCTAGGCCTAAGGTTGCTTCTATGGTGCAATTCATTTGGCATAACAATCTTCTTGTAATAGTTTAATAATTACATTTTGCCTGCAGCAATGGAATTTTCAAGATATCCAGTTGTACTTAAAAGGACATAAAACCCAATTATTTCTTTTATGAATCAGATAGAGCAGATAATGTTAAACAACTTTACAATTTACTTCTAATATCTATTTTGCTTTGTTCTCTTGGTATCTTTTGTTGTCAATCATATCTAGGTAGGCTGAGGAACAGAAAATCACTACTTGTAGATAGCTTATCAGAAACATACCTAAAACAATACCGCAAGAGACTCCTACCTTGTGGAGGAACGCCGAGGTCTGTACTCTGCAGTGGTGGCTGCTCTCCCTAGGCATGCACACACATTCTGCACTGATTAAAGGGACCACACACAGCTACAGGAACTCCCACCTAAATAGCTACAGGTGGAGTTCCTGTATATATCCACTCAGCCGATCACACTGGGCTGAGTTATTGAGAGGTACAGCTTGTCCTTACATGCTCTCCTGTATCTTCTGGTGTAATCAGCTGTTACTTACCTTGTTCCTATGCCTGCTGAGTCTTCTGTGCTTGCTGAATCAGTGGCATCTTACCAGAATCCTGCTGCACCTGCTGCACCTACCTCGTATCCCATGACAGCCTCATCAACAAGTACCCACTGGGTATCCTGTGCCTGCTGAGTCTCCTGTGCTTGCTGTACCAGTGCCAGCTAACCAAAATCCTGCTTTACTCATTGCACCTGCCTGGTATCATGTGACAGCCTCATCAACAATACCCACTGGGTATCATGTGCCTGCTGAGTCTCCTGTATTCACTGTACCAGTGGCATCTTACCTTACCTGTATCCTGTTTTATCTATGGCATCTATCTAGTATTCTGTGCCAGCCTGTTCACCTACACCTGCTGGACATTGGGGTTGTTTTCCCCCTGGGTACCTAATTGCTGGACTGATTTCACATTACCTGACTTCTGGCCTGTTCAATGACTATGATCTTGCTTTCCCCTTGGTATATAGTTGCTGCAGTAATCTCACAGTTCATGAACTTTGGCCTGTCATAGACTTTCCTCTTACTTACCTCCTTGGTACCTATTGCTGGACTGATCTCACTGTACCTGACCTTTTGCCTGTTCCTAGATTCTTCTCTTGCTTGCTTGCTTGGTACCTAGTTGCTGGAGTGACCTCACATTTTCTGACCTTTGGCCTGTTCCTGGACTCAGCTCTTGTTTGCCCCATGGTACCAAGTTGCTGGACTGATCTCACATTACCTGACCTTTGGCCTGTTCCTGGACTCTGCTCTTGTTTATGCCTTGGTACCTAATTGCTGGGGTGATCTCACAGTTCCTGACCTTTGGCCTGCTCCTAGACTCTGCTCTTCTTTGCCCCCTCGGTACCTAGTTGCTAGACTGATCTCACAGTAGCTGACCTTTTGCCTGTTCCTAGATTCTGCTCTTGCTTGGCCCATTGGTACCTAGTTGATGGAGTGATCTCACGGTTCCTGACCTTTGGCCTGTTTCTGGACTTTGCGCTTGTTTGCACCTTGGTACCAAGTTGCTGGACTGATCTCACAGTACTTGACTGTTGGCCTGTTCCTGGACTTTGCTCTTGTTTGCCCCTTGATTGCTAGAGTGATCTCATTGTTCCTGGCCTTTAGTCTGTTCCTAGACACTGCTCTTCCTTGCCCCATTAGTTCCTAGTTGCTTAACTCTGATCTTGTTTTTCCCTTGATATTGATCAATTCTTAGTTTTGTTTTTATTGCTTTATTAAAACCTTTTAAAAGACTTTTGGTTTCCTGTATATCTATTCCTGTGAATTGAGTTCCACTCACCTTCACCGTCACATAGCTGCTGACTTTTGGCTGCCCTTGTCATCGTCTCAACTGATGTGTTCAGCTAGCTCCCAGTATGAGGCAGATTAGATAATATAAGTAAATTGGAAAGCTTTTTAAAATTATATGCTCTGTCTGAATCGTGAAACAAAATTTTGGTGTTCCATGTCCCTTTAAAACTGGTACATGTCGACTCTTTAAAAATGTGAAGTAAAAGTTTTTTTATTTTTATATTGATAACGAAACAGTAGTGTCACTTGTGATCATTAGCTAATAGGTACTTCTAGTTGATGCTCATTGGCTAATCTCATTTGTGAAACTAAACATTGTTGAATAACTTCATAGCAGTGAGTTGTAAGATCATCTAATTTGTAATCAGTAGAACCTCCTCTATATTGCTACCCTTAACTTCCAACAACATAGAATGATTTCCTCTGTTAAAAGGATATGAAATCTAAAATGTTTCTTTTATTATTTAGATAAAGCATGGAATTTTAAACAACTTTCTAATTTCCTGTATTGTCCATTTTTTCATTCTCTTGGTATAATTAGTTGATCGTCCAATTAGTTTAGTCCAAAATTCGTTGTTTTTAACAAAATTCATTCATTTTGCGATCACTGCAGATTCTTTCCATTTTTCTTTAACTGAAGCTGTAATCAGCTATAGCTTTTAACATTTTTTAAGCTTTTTTATTTTCTAACATTCTTTGATTTTATACAATTTTTTTTATAAAGTTTACTTAAAGGTACAGCACAGTAGTACACTAGCACTACACACTCAGTTCCCATACCACACATACTTGTCAATTGAATTAACACAGAATGTGGTGTTATTCCTGAAGTGTCAGTAGCACCATGTTATTTAGTCAACCATTTACTGAGTCCACACACTTGGTTCTTATTCCCATACCCCACATACTTGTCAGGTAAATTAGCATAATCATGTGTTGTTACTCCTACAGTGTCAGTATGTAACACTATGTTATTGTGTCAATCATTTTACTGAGTCCATTCATATCCCATTCTCCATGCACACATGTTTCATGACGCCATGCTTCACATACCGTACACTTTCACTGGCTCATTCTCTACTTCACACACACAACTTTCATATCACCATTTGCACACATACACTGACACTCACTCTCATGCTTACACATTCACACACATTAATGTAAAGTTAAGTAGGTAAAGTACTAATGATTACTGGAGGTAGATTAGGTAAGGTTTTAGTAAGAGTTAGTAGGAGGATAATGATGAGATGAAGGAGTTGTAAGAATGGGTACTACAACACAGTGAATCATACAGTCACACTCAGTTCCCATACTACACATACTTGTTGGTTGAATTAGCGCAATGTGGTGTTACACCATGTTATTGTGTCAACCATTTTACTGTTTCTACACTTACTTTGTTTCCATACCTCACAATCATACTTGTCATTGGTTGAATTAGCGCAATGTGGTGTTACTCTTGCATTGTCTTTATGTTATTGTGTCAACCAACAACCATTTTACTGATTTCATTTTTATCCCATTCTCCATGCACACACCTTAAATGACCCCATGCTTCACCACTGCACACTCTTACAGGCTCATTCTCTTCTCCACACACAAACCAACATTTGTACACATACACTGACACTTTCATTTCACAAACCAAGTTTGCAAATTTATAAGCTAAGTAGGTAATACTAGTTTGATTAGGAGGTAGGTATGGTAAGGTTTTAGTAAGAGTTAGTAGAATGAAAATCATGAGATGAAGGAGTTGAAAGAATGGTTACTAAATAGTAATGGTTACTTATAGTACGGTAATGTGGGTGAATTAATGATCAAGTAAGTTGGAAAATTAAGAGTTAAAGGTGCAGTGTAAGTAAAGTTAGAGAATGAAGATGAAAAATGAGATACATTTAGTAATATATTAGTAAGTTAAACTGACCCACTTATGCAGACTACACCACCTAGTTACCTTCCTGCCAAATCGAGGATTATTACTTCTGGTGTCATCGGCTGGGTGCTGCCAGTTTGGGTTCTCTCTGCTTATCTGATTAGTAATGATTGAAAGCCAGCTGATAATAGAGATTTCCAGAAGTTTTAGGCCCATCAAGATGCATCATCAACCGGTGAATGTTGGTTCTTCTTTTCCACCAGATCAAATTATGAAAATGAAAATCTGGATGGATGATACTGGTCTTGGCAATGGTGTAACCATTCCTAATTTATTTCCCTGAGAGAAAGCTGAGTAACTTGTTTTTTGCACCTTACTGGTGATGCCATTTGTGGATGGATAATAGATTCTTATTCTTAGATTTCTTTGTAGAATCAGACAGGAGGGTTTGTCAATGTTTAGTTAGTAGTTACTTGTTATTGATTAGCTAAGGTTATTTGTAGGTTGGTGAGTTTTAGTTAGTAGTTAAATTATTACTTCTAAAGTTATTTGTTGGTTGGTTAGGTTAGGGTCATGTTTTTGTTAATGCTCACATTTGGTTAGAAAGGGTGAAGAGTTAGTAGTAGTACTACTAGTAGTGTTAGAGGTTGGTTTAGCTATTGTTTAGGTTAATTATAGTTATTAGTTAGTCGCTAGATTAGGTAAGGGTTTGGTTTGGTTTTAGGAAGGATGATGAAGATGATGACGTCTTAGGATCCATCACCCTTGCTGTGGCTTATGTCCCATTATATTATTAATTTATCATCATTTTTACAAGGGGGAGCAGGAGAATATAGTCTTAGTAATTGTCGCTAAGACTTTAGGTCCCTCACCCTGGCGGTGGGTAAAGGATATATCATACATCATCATTATTTTATTAATAACGCCAAGAGATTAGCATGTGTACAACTCAACTTGTTTTTCAAGTACATTTTTAAAGATGGGGAAACAATGGTAGAATAAAGTTTTAGTAATTGACACTTTAGATCCCTCACCCTGGAGGTGGGTGAAGTATATTGTGTGTGGGTAAGGTAACACCAAGAGTGTAGCTTGTTGAACTTAGGGTGTGGAAGGCAAGCAGCATTTTTTGAGGGGGTAAAGCAGCAGCAGGAACATAAAATCTCAGTAATTGGCTTTAGATCCCTCACCTTGGCAGTGGGTGAAGGATATGTTTGTTATTAAGCATCCAAAGTGTAGCTGGTGTTAGGCCAAAAATCCATAACCAAAGGGCTCGATGTGGCATTGCACCAGCATTTGACAAGAAATGCTTGTGCAATGTTAAATGCAGACAGCGTATGCTACAGTGAATCATATCCGCCCGGCATTTAATAAATCTACCCCATAACACTATTAACCCCTTCACTACCGAGACTTTCAGAGGAAAAACTTGCCCAAAATACCGGATAATTTTTAGAATTTTTTCTATCACTCCATTTAAAGGGACAGTCAAAATGAAACTTTCATTATTCAAATAGGATTTGTAATTTTAATAAACTTTCCAATTTACTTTTATCTTCAAATTTACTTTGTTCTCTTGGTATTCTTAGCTGAAACTAAACCTAGGTAGGCTCATATGCTAATTTCTAAGCCCTTGATGGCTGTCTGCTAATCACATGCTTTTTAAATTGCTTCTCACAACAAGAAACTGAAAGTTCATGTGGGACATATAGATAACACTGTGTTAATGCCTAGGGGCTTATTTAAGAGTTAGCACAACACAATACTAAATGCGAGTCAATAGATAATAAATAGTCACAGTCATGTAATCAGGGGGCTGTAAGAAGGTTCTTAGATACAAGGTAATCACAGAGGTAAAAAGTAAATTAATATAACTGTGTTGGTTGTGCAAAACTGGGGAATGGGTAATAAAGGTAATATGTATCTTTTAAAACAATAAAAATTATATTGTAGACTGTCCCTTTAAAAAGAAATAAAGTCTTGTTTTTTTATTTACATATAAAACTATCTATATTTTTTAAGTAGACAACCCAAGGTATTGATCTAGGTCCATTTTGATATATTTCATGTCACCATTTCAGCACCTGGGGGTCGATCCGATAAAAATCGTCGCCCGCAAAAGCCGGCGACGCCAATATTTGCGCTGGTTTGGTATCCTATATACGGCGTAACCTAGAAGTTATGCGCGTATATTTCTGCCGTCGCCCGTAGTTTTTTGGGCTATAGGCAGGTATACCAAACCAGCGCAGTTTGGTATCCAATATGCAGCGTAAGGACTTACGTGGCGAAAATGGAGAAATCTTACTCCATTTTCACCTCGCCACAAAAAGCAGCCGTAAGAAGCCTTACGCTGACTATTGGAGCCCCGTAACTCCCTAAACTAGCTAGAAAATAAACCTAACGCATGCGCAATGTCTATCTAGCTGGGGGGGGGGGTATTGTATATTTATTGAAATGCAAAAGAGCTGAATTCTTTTGGGGCATGCCCCACAAAAGGCCCTTTTAAGGGCTGGTAAGGTAAAGAGCTTTGAACTTTTTTTAATTTAGAATAGGGCAGGGAATTTTTTTTATTTTGGGGGGCTTTATTATTTTATTAGGGGGCTTAGAATAGGTGTAATTAGCTTAAAAATCTTGTAATCTTTTTTTTATTTTTTGTAATTTAGTGTTTTTTTGTTTTTTTTTTAATTTAGTTTAGTTTATGTAATTGTATTTTTAGATAGATATTTGTAGTTTATTTAATTTATTGATAGTGTAGGTATATTTGTAACTTAGGTTAGGATTTATTTTACAGGTAATTGGGTAATTATTTTAACTAGGTAGATATTAAATAGTTAATAACTATTTAATAGCTATTATACCTAGTTAAAATAATTAACAATTTACCTGTAAAATAAATATAAACCCTAACATAGCTACAATGTAATTATTAATTATATTGTAGCTATCTTAAGGTTTATTTTATAGGTAAGTATTTAGATTTAAATAGGAATATTTTAGTTTATAATATGAATTTGATTAATTTAATAAGAATTTAGTTAGGGGTGTTAGGGTTAGATAGAGTTAATATAGTTAATATAAATACTATAGTAACTATATTAACTATATTAACTTTAATATAATTAGGGTTAATATAGTTAATATATATAATGTAATAACTATCGGCTAGATTTGGAGTTTTGTTGGTAATGACTAGAAAAACTAACGCCGGCTTTTTTCTGGCCGCACCATAAAAATAACTCTGGTATTGAGAGTCCACATAAAGGCTGCGTTAGGCTCCAAAAAAGGAGCGTAGAGCATTTTTAACGCAGCTTCAACTCTCGATACCAGAGTTGCTTACGCAAGCGGCCAGCCTCAAAAACGTGCTCATGCACGATTCCCCCATAGGAAACAATGGAGCTGTTTGAGCTGAAAAAAAACCTAACACCTGCAAAAAAGCCGCGTTTAGATCCTAACGCAGCCCCATTGTTTGCTATGCGGTAACACTTCCTACGTCTGAACCTAACACTCTAACATGTACCCCGAGTCTAAAAACCCCTAACCTTACACTTATTAACCCCTGATCTGCCGCCCCCGCTATCGCTGACCCCTGCATATTATTATTAACCCCTAATCTGCCGCTCCGTAAACCGCCGCTACTTACATTATCCCTATGTACCCCTAATCTGCTGCCCTAACATCGCCGACCCCTATATTATATTTATTAACCCCTAATCTGCCCCCCACAACGTCGCCTCCACCTGCCTACACTTATTAACCCCTAATCTGCCGACCGGACCTGAGCGCTACTATAATAAAGTTATTAACCCCTAATCCACCTCACTAACCCTATAATAAATAGTATTAACCCCTAATCTGCCCTCCCTAACATCGCCGACACCTAACTTCAATTATTAACCCCTAATCTGCCGACTTGAGCTCACCGCTATTCTAATAAATGTATTAACCCCTAAAGCTAAGTCTAACCCTAACACTAACACCCCCCTAAGTTAAATATAATTTACATCTAATGAAATTAATTAACTGTTATTAAATAAATTATTCCTATTTAAAGATAAATACTTACCTGTAAAATAAATCCTAATATAGCTACAATATAAATTATAATTATATTATAGCTATTTTAGGATTTATATTTTTTTTATAGGTAACTTTGTATTTATTTTAACCAGGTACAATAGCTATTAAATAGTTAAGAACTATTTAATAGCTAAAATAGTTAAAATAATTACAAATTTACCTGTAAAATAAATCCTAACCTAAGTTACAATTAAACCTAACACTACACTATCAATAAATTAATTAAATAAACTACCTACAATTACCTACAATTAACCTAACACTACACTATCAATAAATAAATTAAATTAAATACCTACAAATAAATACAATTAAATAAACTAGCTAAAGTACAAAAAATAAAAAAGAACTAAGTTACAAAAAATAAAAAAATATTTACAAACATAAGAAAAATATTACAACAATTTTAAACTAATTACACCTACTCTAAGCCCCCTAATAAAATAACAAAGCCCCCCAAAATAAAAAAATGCCCTACCCTATTCTAAATTACAAAAGTTCAAAGCTCTTTTACCTTACCAGCCCTGAACAGGGCCCTTTGCGGTGCATGCCCCAAAGAATTCAGCTCTTTTGCCTGTAAAAAAAAACATACAATACCCCCCCAACATTACAACCCACCACCCACATACCCCTAATCTAACCCAAACCCCCCTTAAATAAACCTAACACTAAGCCCCTGAAGATCTTCCTACCTTATCTTCACCCTGCCAGGTTCACCGATCCGTCCTGAAGAGCTCCTCCGATGTCCTGATCCAAGCCCAAGCGGGGGGCTGAAGAGGTCCATGATCTGGCTGAAGTCTTCATCCAAGCGGGAGCTGAAGAGGTCCATGATCCGGCTGAAGTCTTCATCCAAGCGGGAGCTGAAGAGGTCCATGATCCGGATGAAGTCTTCTATCAACGGCATCTTCAATCTTCTTTCTTCCGGATCCATCTTGCCGACCTCCGCCGCGGAACATCCTCTTCTCCCGACGCCAACTAGCCGAATGACGGTTCCTTTAAGGGACGTCATCCAAGATGGCGTCCCTCGAATTCCGATCAGCCAATAGAATGCGAGCTCAATCTGATTGGCTGATTGGATCAGCCAATCGGATTGATCTTGATTCTGATTGGCTGATTCCATCAGCCAATCAGAATATTCCTACCTTAATTCCGATTGGCTGATAGAATCCTATCAGCCAATCGGAATTCGAGGGACGCCATCTTGGATGATGTCCCTTAAAGGAACCGTCATTCGGCTAGTAGGCGTTGGGAGAAGAGGATGTTCCGCGGCGGAGGTTTGCAAGATGGATCCGGAAGAAAGAAGATTGAAGATGCCGTTGATAGAAGACTTCATCCGGATCATGGACCTCTTCAGCTCCCGCTTGGATGAAGACTTCAGCCGGATCATGGACCTCTTCAGCTCCCGCTTGGATGAAGACTTCAGCCGGATCATGGACCTCTTCAGCCCCCCGCTTGGGCTTGGATCAGGACATCGGAGGAGCTCTTCAGGACGGATCGGTGAACCTGGCAGGGTGAAGATAAGGTAGGAAGATCTTCAGGGGCTTAGTGTTAGGTTTATTTAAGGGGGGTTTGGGTTAGATTAGGGGTATGTGGGTGGTGGGTTGTAATGTTGGGGGGGGGTATTGTATGTTTTTTTTTACAGGCAAAAGAGCTGAATTCTTTGGGGCATGCCCCGCAAAGGGCCCTGTTCAGGGCTGGTAAGGTAAAAGAGCTTTGAACTTTTGTAATTTAGAATAGGGTAGGGCATTTTTTTATTTTGGGGGGCTTTGTTGTTTTATTAGGGGGCTTAGAGTAGGTGTAATTAGTTTAAAATTGTTGTAATATTTTTCTTATGTTTGTAAATATTTTTTTAATTTTTGTTACTTAGTTCTTTTTTATTTTTTGTACTTTAGCTAGTTTATTTAATTGTATTTATTTGTAGGAATTGTATTTAATTAATTTATTGATAGTGTAGTGTTAGGTTAATTGTAGGTAATTGTAGGTAGTTTATTTAATTAATTTATTGATAGTGTAGTGTTAGGTTTAATTGTAACTTAGGTTAGGATTTATTTTACAGGTAAATTTGTAATTATTTTAACTATTTTAGCTATTAAATAGTTCTTAACTATTTAATAGCTATTGTACCTTGTTAAAATAAATACAAAGTTACCTGTAAAATAAATATAAATCCTAAAATAGCTATAATATAATTATAATTTATATTGTAGCTATATTAGGATTTATTTTACAGGTAAGTATTTATTTTTAAATAGGAATAATTTATTTAATAAGAGTTAATTAATTTCGTTAGATGTAAATTATATTTAACTTAGGGGGGTGTTAGTGTTAGGGTTAGACTTAGCTTTAGGGGTTAATACATTTATTAGAATAGCGGTGAGCTCCGGTCGGCAGATTAGGGGTTAATAAGTGTAGGCAGGTGGAGGCGACGTTGTGGGGGGCAGATTAGGGGTTAATAAATATAATACAGGGGTCGGCGGTGTTAGGGGCAGCAGATTAGGGGTACATAAGGATAACGTAGGTAGCGGCGCTTTGCGGTCGGCAGATTAGGGGTTAATTATTGTAGGTAGGTGGAGGCGACGTTGTGGGGGGCAGATTAGGGGTTAATAAATATAATACAGGGGTCGGCGGTGTTAGGGGCAGCAGATTAGGGGTACATAAGGATAACGTAGGTGGCGGTCGGCAGATTAGGGGTTAAAAAAATGATTTGAGTGTCGGCGATGTGGGGGGACCTCGGTTTAGGGGTACATAGGTAGTTTATGGGTGTTAGTGTACTTTAGAGTACAGTAGTTAAGAGCTTTATAAACCGGCGTTAGCCCAGAAAGCTCTTAACTACTGACTTTTTTCCTGCGGCTGGAGTTTTGTCGTTAGATGTCTAACGCTCACTTCAGAAACGACTCTAAATACCGGAGTTAGAAAGATCCCATTGAAAAGATAGGATACGCAATTTACGTAAGGGGATCTGCGGTATGGAAAAGTCGCAGATGAAAAGTGAGCGTTAGACCCTATTTTGAGTGACTCCAAATACCGGCGGTAGCCTAAAACCAGCGTTAGGTGCCTCTAACGCTGGTTTTCATGGCTAACGCCAAACTCCAAATCTAGGCCTAAATTAACTATAATATACTTAGGGTTAATATAGATAACATAGCTGGCGGCGGAGTAGGTAGATTAAATTAGGGGTTAATAATTTTAATATAGATGGCGGCGGGGTAGGGGGATTAAATTAGGTGTTAATAATTTTAAAATAGATGGCGGCGGTGTTAGGGGCTCACTTTAGGGGGTTATAGATTTAATATAGCTGGCGGCGGGGTACGGGAGCGGCGGTTTAGGGGTTAATAACTTTTTTTTATTGTTAGGCTAGTGAGGGGGGATAGCGGATAGAGGGTTAGACGTGTCGGGCTATGTTTAGGAGGCATGTTAGACAGTGCGGTGATTTAGACTTTAGTCAGGTTTTGTAGGCGCCGGCAGTTTCTAACGTGGCGCAAGTCACTGGCGACTCCAAAAATCTGTACTTACGCAGATTTCTGGACATCGCTACTTTGTCAGACTTGCGCCACTTTAGCAACTGATGGCGCTGCATATTGGATAGCTCGAGTTGCGAGCTGAAACTGCGGGCGACGCGGGTTCCCTCGCTTGCGCCGCAAACTACGCCGTTTATCGGATCGCGCCCCAAATGCGATCAAATTTAAAAAAAAAAAAAAAATCACAAACTTTTGGTTTCTTACTGAAATTATTTGCATACTGCTTGTGCAATCATGGTGCAAATGGTTGTAAAAGTTTCTCTAGGATCCCCCTTGTTCAAAAATAGCAGACATATATGGCTTTGCCATTGCTTTTTGGTAATTAGAAGCCCTCTAATTGCAGCTGCACACCACACTTCTATTATTCCTGACAGTGAAGGGGTTAATTAGGTATCTTAAAAGGTTTAGTGTAGATATTACCCTCCCACCTGACACTTCCCAACCCCTGATCCCTCCCAAACAGCGCTCATCCCTCCCACAACCCCCTCTGGTCACCCCCATCTTAAGTACTGGCAGACAGTCTGCCAGTATGAAAATATAAGGCTTTTTTTTTTTTTTAATAAAAAAAATTATTTTATTTTGATGTTTTCTGCAGTATAGGATACCCCTTTCCCTCCCCCCAACCTCCCTAATCCCCCTAAACAGCTCTCTAAACCTTCCCCCCCTCTAGCTATTAGCCGCCATCTTAGGTACTGGCAGCTGTCTGGCCCATAATGTTTTCTGCTCGCTGCCAGTAGTGCATTGCTAAATCTTCAACAAAGAATACCAAAAGAATGAAGCATATTAGATAATAAAAGTAAAATGTAAAGTTGTTTAAAATGGTATGCTCTATCTAAATCGTGAAAGAACACTACATTGTTTGAATTATCACAGGCATTTATGCTGTATTATGCAACAAGATACTGAAAATTGACCATTGCCCTCAATATGTGTTCAATGTGATAAATTAAATCATTGGATCAAAATATGAGTCATTTCTTTTCACTGCTGTGTTAAAAAAAAATGTAGGAAGCATATACATACTAAAAACAAGCAGTTTTGATATCTTATTACATGCCAACAGGAAAAATATGCGCCTCTCGAATGTCACATTCAATTAAATTTATAGTTAATTTAGTTGAGTATACAACATACAGTTCAGAGATCAATGACCTGGGGAAATAGATAAGGGGGATCACATTTCAAAATAATGCATATGAAGTTCTACAGAAGCGCACAATGTGAGATAATTGACATTTATTATATACAATTAAATTTTTTCAGGAAAAGGGTATTTGGCAGAAAAATATGAGGATAAGGAAAAATGACTGACTTTAGCATCATAACAATCTTTTATAGAATGTTTTTTCACTGTATTATAATAATAATTTATTGTCAGATTAAAGGGATTTGAAACCCAAACATTTTTATTTTATAATTCAGGCAGAGCATACAATTGAAAAAAAGTTTCCAATTATCTTCTATTATCAAATTTGTTTCATTACCATGATTTTCTTTGTTGAAAACATACCTAGGTAGCTGTCTGGAGCACTACATGACAGGAAATATTGCTGCCTTCTAGTAGTGTTCTTGCAAATGGATAACATTCTTGCAAAGCTGCTGCTATATAGTGCTCCAGAAATGGGCCGGCTCCTGAGCTTATGTCTCTGCTTTTCAACAAAAGATACCAAGAGAACAGAGAAAATTGATCATAGAAGTAAATTATAAAGTTATTTCAAATTGCATGCTTTGAATCATGAAACAAAAAGTGTGGGTTTCATATATCCCTTTAAAAACTTTAACAATTATTAACATGCAATAAAACATAAGTCACCATGTTTTTTCATAAAAATGTATTCATAAAATTTTGCAAATAAGATCAGGCATGGGCCTAAATTACAAATGGAGAACAAAAATATTAGAGCTATTGTGCACTAGCAATAGTGCTTTTATTTTTGTGCTTATGTTACAAATTGAAAGTTATTTGTTAGAGCTCAAGCGAAAGTCTAGGGCACGCTGACAGCGCACTAAATCCTTCACATAATAGACTTCTAAGGGGGCGCACTGAAAAAATCATGTCTGTTATTGTTCCTGTTCTAAGCCAAAGGTGCAATAAACCGATGGTCAAATAGTGGAGTTCTTTGCTAACTCTGAAACTATGATTTTCTGTTGCTATATACAGTATATATATATATATATATATATATATATATATATATATATATATTGTTATTTAAAAAAAGATCTGTGGGACAAAACCTTGCCCACACTAGTTTCCCTTTTTCCAGCACCAGAGCATAAGATCTGCTATAACCTAACTAGTATAACAGTAAATATAACAGTCCCCAAATATAGCTCCCTAGAAACTCCTTACCAGACCTCAAATAGGTATATCACATAACATGGTTGCAAAATTAAAATGATACAAATCTATACTAAGTTATTACTTTATTGCTACAAGAGATATTACAGACATATTATGTTAGAAAACTAGACGTGGGCCCACTATAGACAATCGGTATACCAAAATAATAGTAATAGTCAGCTGACTACAAAAGTTCCTTTGTTAGAATGGGTATTTGTAAAGTTCCACACGGCTTGTCTAATAATTATGCAGCACCTAAAGACGTCCTTGTATCAATCTTCAGTGGGAGATTATTGCTAGGTATTATACACTCACAGGTTTTTACTTTCAACAGTCAAAGCATTTACTACATCGTAGGTATGTGCACAAAGCAGAATCATTAACGCTTGTTCCAAAAGCTCAACTTGTATTGCATACAAACTTTCGCCTCACCAGGTAGGCTTGTAACACTCCTCCATGCTTATTATGTCATGCACTTTATGAACGCAGCTTAATTTTATTCTGCACTTACCTCAAGCCGGATGAAGCCCTGTTTTCGATACACCAATGAGGGTGAAACGCGCGTCGATAGATGCAATCAGTTCTTGAGAGGGTAACAGCTGTACCCTCTATGTTGTTTGCTTACCGGAGATATTGAAATCACAGAAGGGTTTGAGAAGCAGGTACACTCACGGATGGGAGACCGCCATAGCGGCGGAACGGAGGTTACCGACTACAGCTGTCTTGTAAGTAGGAAACAAAAGCAAGCTCATTGAGGACCTACAATCAAGGTAAGCGCAGGATAAAATTAAGCTGCGTTCATAAATTGCATGACATAATAAGCACGGAGGAGTGTTACAAGCCTACCTGGTGAGGCGAAAGTTTGTATGCAATACAAGTTGAGCTTTTGGAACAAGCGTTAATGATTCTGCTTTGTGCACATACCTACGATGTAGTGAATGCTGTGACTGTTGAAAGTAAATACCCGTGAGTGTATAATACCTAGCAATAATGTCCCACTGAAGATTGATACAAGGACGTCTTTAGGTGCTGCATAATTATTAGACAAGCCGTGTGGAACTTTACAAATACCCATTCTAACAAAGGAACTTTTGTAGTCAGCTGACTATTATTATTATTTTGGTATACCGATTGTCTATAGTGGGCCCACGTCTAGTTTTCTAACATAATATGTCTATAATATCTCTTGTAGCAATAAAGTAATAACTTAGTATAGATATGTATAATTTTAATTTTGCAATCATGTTATGTGATATAACTGTTTGAGGTCTGGTAAGGAGTTTCTAGGGAGCTACATTTGGGGACTGTTATATTTACTGTTATACTAGTTAGGTTATAGCAGATCTTATGCTCTGGTGCTGGAAAAAGGGAAACTAGTGTGGGCAAGGTTTTGTCCCACAGATCTTTTTTTAAATAACAATTCATGTATATTTCCCCCGAGCACAATTTTTACTGATAAATATTCAAATAAATCAGGAAATCTGAATGAGCGGGTCACATCTATAAGAGTAGTGCAATTAGTTGCTATTATAAATATATATATATATATATATATATATATATATATATATATATATATATTATTAAAATAAATATTTTAACAGTAATTAAATTGTATGCTCTATCTGAATGATGAAAGAAAATATTTGGGTTGTATGTCCATTTAAACTGCACTTGTATGAGTATAGAACACACTTAAAGATAACATATTTGAAATGAGGCAAAACTTATTGAGGGTGTGTCCCCTAATGGGTGATAATCTTTTAAGAAATTATTTTGTCATAATAAAGTGGACAGATTCTGATTTGGATGAATGCAAAAAAGATCACTAACTAATCTATTATGCTGCTGCTGGCATGTAGCGACAGCACTAGCTACAACTTTAACTATATTTAAATTTAAGCTGCTATCCAGCTGCTTCTCGGCTGCCCTGGAAATGTTACCCATAGGAAACAGCAAATGAATGAATTTTGGTTAACATATTAATTCCAAGCAACCCCATGGCCGGATATAGTGCAAAATTAAAGAAATACATTTTTTTTCATAGCAGTCAATTTGCCTGAAATACATTTTTGTCCATCCATATGTCTAGTGTGTAGTACTTAAAGGGCTAGGAAACCCCACATTTTTTTTTTTTTATGATTCAGAGCATAAAATTTGAACAACTTTTCAGTTTACTTCTATTGTCAAATGTCATTCTCTTAGTACCATTAATATCATCTGTTGAAGGAGCAGGAATACACAGCCAGACATATCAGGTGTGCAAATGAAAAAAGATATATGTATGCAGCCACCAATCAGCATCTAACTCCCAGTAGCGTATTGCTGCTCCTGAGCCTACGTAGCAAGACTTTTCAACAAAGGATCCAGAGAAAACAAAACAAATTAGATAATAGAAGTCAATTGGTTGCTTACAATCCTGGAAACACTAATTTTAGTTGAATTATTTAGCCAAATTTTTTTTAAAAAATGTATTTCTAATGGAGAGCTAATTTTTACAGTTATAAGGCAATACATGTATGATTTTGTAAACTTTATTTTTTGGGCTTCTAATACCATACATGCTCAGTTAACATTTTTAACAACTTTCTAGTTTGAAACAAATTAAAAAATAAATTATTTTAAGAACATTTGATCATGATTGCAATAAACCTTCCTTGATTTAAACTGTGAAGTTAACCTCGAAAGAATTAAATTAACATAGAAGGTGGCACTTAAAAAAAACAAAAAACTAGAATGTCTCTTTATCTCGGATTAACTAGAATGTCTCTTAATCTAGGATTAACTAGAGTGTCTCTTTATCTAGGTTTAACTAGAATGTCTCTTTATCTAGGTTTAACTAGAATGTCTCTTTATCTAGGATTAACTAGAATGTCTCTTTATCTAGGATTAACTAGAATGTCTCTTTATCTAGGATTAACTAGAGTGTCTCTTTATCTAGGATTAACTAGAATGTCTCTTTATCTAGGATTAACTAGAATGTCTCTTAATCTAGGATTAACTAGAGTGTCTCTTTATCTAGGTTTAACTAGAATGTCTCTTTACCTAGGTTTAACTAGAATGTCTCTTTCTAGGGCTTAACTAGAGTGTCTCTTTATCTAGGTTTAACTAGAATGTCTCTTTATCTAGGATTAACTAGAATGTCTCTTTATCTAGGATTAACTAGAATGTCTCTTTATCTAGGATTAACTAGTGTCTCTTTATCTAGGATTAACTAGAATGTCTCTTTATCTAGGTTTAACTAGAGTGTCTCTTTATCTAGGTTTAACTAGAATGTCTCTTTATCTAGGATTAACTAGAATTTCTCTTTATCTATGATTAACTAGAGTGTCTCTTTATCTAGGATTAACTAGAATGTTTGTCTCTTTATCTAGGATTAACTAGAGTGTCTCTTTATCTAGGTTTAACTAGAATGTCTCTTTATTTAGGATTAACTAGAATGTCTCTTTATCTTGGATTAACTAGAGTGTCTCTTTATCTAGGTTTAACTAGAATGTCTCTTTATCTAGGATTAACTAGAATGTCTCTTTATCTAGGATTAACTAGAGTGTCTCTTTATCTAGGATTAACTAGAGTGTCTCTTTATCTAGGATTAACTAGAATGTCTCTTTATCTACGATTAACTAGAATGTCTCTTTATCTAGGATTAACTAGAGTGTCTCTTTGTCTAGCTTTAACTAGAATGTCTCTTTATCTAGGATTTACTAGAATGTATCTTTATCTGGGTTTATCTAGAGTGTCTCCTTATCTAGGACTAACTAAAATGTCTCTTTGGGGACACTTTGTAGAACTCTCTGGGCTTGTGAGATTCTATAATATTATTTTTCTTTATTTATAAAGCACCAACAGGTTCCGCTGTGCTGTCCATGGATACAAAAAAGTACAACAGTGAAACAATACAATGAAAGACAATTTTACAGACAAATACAGGGGGAATTGAGGGCCCTGTTCCCGTGGGAACTTACAATCTAGATGGGTAGGAGGATGGGAAACAGGAGGTGGAGACTGCAGAGGTAAGAGAATGATATTTGTGAGGAGATAGATGAGGGCAACTGTTAGGTAAGTGAAATTCATTTGTTACTGAGTCGGGTGATAAGCTCCCCTAAACAAAAAAGTCTTTAGGGAACGTTTAAAGGAGGAGAGGTTAGGGGAAAGTCTGACAACTCGAGGAAGTGCGTTCCAGAGGGTTGGTGCCGCACAATAGAAGTCCTGTAGTCTAGCATGAGAGGAGGTGATGGTAGAGGATGAAAGGAGCAGGTCACTGTTGGATCTTAGGGGGCGGGCTGGAGTATATTTGTTGATGAGTGAGGACAGGTAGGGTGGGGCAGCATTGGTGAGGGCTTTGTAGGTCAGGGTGAGAATTTTAAATTTAACTCTGCTGTGAATGAGGAGCCAGTGAAGGGACTCACAGAGAGGTGCAGCAGATACAGAGCATCGGGATAGGTGGATTAGCCTGGCAGAGGCATTTAGGATGGATTGAAGGGGAAAGAGACAGGAGAGAGGGAGGCCAATTAGTAGGTTATTACAGTAGTCAAGTCAGGAAATTACCAGAGAGTGGATTAGCTGTTTAGTAGTTACAGCGCTCAGAAACAGACACATTTTGGAGAAATTGCATAGGTGGATGCGGCAGGATGAAGAGATTATTTGGATGTGGGGAATGAAGGACAGATTTGAATCAAGTGTGACTCAAAGGTAGCGGACTTGGGGTGATAGGGAGATAACGGTGCCGCCAACAGTGATAGAAAAATTAGAAACTGGAGTAGAGATAGAGGGGGGGGGATTAGAAGTATTTCGTTCTTGGAAATGTTTATTTTTAGGTGGTAAGAGGCCATCCAGGAGGAAATGCCAGATAAGCAGTTGCTGATGTGATAATTGACAAAAGGAGAGAGTGCAGGGGGGGATAGGTAGATCTGGGTATCATCAGCATAGAGGTGATAGTTGAAGCCAAAGCTGTTGATAAGTTTACCCAGTGAAGAAGTGTAAATAGAGAAGAGAAGAGAACTCAGGGCAGAGCCTTGAGGTACTTCAACAGACAGAGGCAAAAGATAGGAGGAATCACCAGCAAAAGAGACAGAGAAGGATCTGTTAGAGAGATAAGAGTGAATCCAGGAGAGGGAAGTGTCACAGAGCCAAAGAGAGCTGAGAGTCCATAGAAGAAGAGGATGGTCAATAGTGTCAAAGGCAGCAGAGAGGTCAAGTAAGATGAGTATAGAGTAGTAGCCTTTGTTTTTAGCAGAAAGGAGATCGTTAGTAACCTTGGTGAGGGCAGTCTCAGTTAAGTGTTGCGGATGGAAGCCAGATTGCAGGGGGTCGAGCAATGAGTTGGAGGACAGAAAGTGGTTTAGGTGATCGAAAACTAGTTTTTCAACGATTTTTGAAGCTAGTGGGAGCAGTGATATGGGGTGGTAGCTTGCAGGAGAGTTAGGGTCAAGGGAAGTTTTTTGAGGATGGGGTGACCTTTGCATGTTTAAAGGAGGCAGGGAATGAGCCGGTAGAAAGGGATAGGTTGAATATGTTAAAAAGAGCTGGAGTAAGGGTGGGAGACAGAGAAGGTATAAGATGTGAAGGAACAGGGTCAAGTGGGCAGGTAGTGAGGTGTGAGGAAGACAAAAGGGAACCCACTTCACTCTCAGTGGTTGGGTGGAGGGTGGCAGAGGGGGTGACTGGGAGTGAGGTAGGGAGATTGCAGGCTTGTGTTGGGATGTTTCTTCGGATGATAAGTGTTTTATTGAAAAGTAGTCAGCCAGGTCTTGAGCACTGAATGCTGATGAGAGGGGTGGTGCAGGTGGCTAGAGGAGAGAGTTGAACATGGAGAAGAGTCTTTTAGGGTTTGAGGAGTGAGTGGATATAAGAGAAGAGAAGTAGATTTGCTTAGCTAAGAGAAGTGTAAGGGAGGCATATTTAAATAAGGTTGGAGAGTTGGGGAGGGTCCACAGTGTGCAGATTTCTACAGGTAAAATGGCGAGGGGGAGAAATAGGTTTAGCCTGTGTATTAAGATTAAAGGTGAGCAGATGGTGGTCTGAGATGGGAAATGGGCAACAGGCAACATCAGAGAGAGAGAGCAAAGATTGGAGAATACCAGATCAATAGAGTATCAATCACGGTGGGTAGGGAATAGGGTGGATTGTGAAAGGCAGAAGGAGTTAGTGAGTTAGAGAAGTTTAGAGGCAGCAGAGGCAGATAGGTTGTCAATGGGGATGTTGAAGTCACCCAAAATTACAGTAGGCGTATTTGTAGAGAGAAAGTGAGGAAGCCAGGCAGAAAAGTTGTCAAGGAATTGGGAGGTTGGTCCAGGGGGGCGATAGTTAACTGCCACTCTGTGAGAGGGGAATAACAGGTGAATGCAGTGGACTTCAAAGGAAGAAAAGGAGAGAGATGGAAATAGAGATAGGTACTGATAGCAGTAGGAGGGGGAGAGTAAGATGCCAACACCGCCACCATGTCTCTCACCTTTCCTCGGTGCGTGGCTAAAGTGAAGACCACCATGTGTGAGAGCAGCAATGGAAGCAGTGTCAGAGGAAGATAGCCAGGTTTCAGTAATTGCTAAAAGGTTGAGAGCGTTGGAAACAAACAGGTCATGAACAGTTGTAAGTTTGTTACAAACAGAGCTAGCATTTCAGAAGGCACAAGAAAAGAGAGGGAATAAGCGCTGTGTGTTAATGGAGATGAGATTGTTAGTATTGCGTGACCTAGAGTTTTTGCAGTGGGAGACTGAGCGAGAGTGTAAAGTGTGGTGATTGCTGCAGGGCCAGAGTTAGGAGAGATGTCACCAGCAGCAAGCAGTAGTAGCAGTGAGAGTGACAGAAGGTGAGAGTGAGACTTGTAGGAGCGTGTATGGTTAGACCCAGAAGAGTAAGATGGGGAAATGCTTTTAATGAGACAGAGTAGTTCACGAGAAGACAGCATAGGGGATGAGAGAAGGGAGGGTGAGATATGTATAGGGTGGGGGTTGTTGTTATTGTTATAGGGATATGCATTTAGTTTATTATTTAGGAATATAATAAATCTCTCCAGTACTAATAAAGTGACATGAAACCCAGATTTTTTATTTTGTGATTTAGAAAGAGAATGCAATTTTAAACAACTTTCCAATTTACTTTTATTATCTAATTTGCTTAATTCTCTTGGTATCATTTGTTTAAAAGCATATCTAAATAGGCTCAGTAGCTGCTTATTGGTGACTGCACATAGATATCTCGTGTGATTGGTCCTCATTCTATAATGGAAGTGTTTACCTTGAGAACAGTTTGTCTTTCAAAGGGGTATTTCCCTGATTTTAAGTATGTGAAGGTGATGCGTATATTACAATAGGACTCACAATAAAAAGTAATTTTAAAATTGTATTAACTAATAAATTACTTATTGAAATAAAATTATGTCGTAAAAAATATTTTTGTTTAATCGCATTAAAAATTGTAACAAAACTGTTCTGCAAAAATTGTATTAAAATTTGTATTGAAAGTGCAGAAAAGAAACAGTTTCAAAGGATATGAAACCCCCCCAAAAATATTTTGTGATTCATAAAGAGCATCTAATTAAAAAAAGAAAGTTCCCAATGTACTTCTATTATCAAATTTGCTTTGTTCCCATGATATTCTTTGTTGAAGAGATACCTAGGTAGGTATCTGTAGCTCTACATGGCAGGAAATATTGACATCATCTAGTGTTCTTGCAAATAAATAACATTCTTGCAAAACTGCTACCATATAGTGTTCCAGACATGGGCAGGCTCCTGAGCTGATGTCCATGCTTTTCAACAAAAGATACCAATAGAACAAAGAAACATTGGTAATAGAAGTAAATTAGAAAGTTGTTAAAAATCACATACTCTATCGGAATCATGAAAGAAAAAAATGGTTTTAATATCCCTTTAAGGTGCACAGTAGAAATCATACTAAAACTACACTGCACATTCCAAAAAAATGCTGTAAAATTTGTATTTATAAATATAATACGAAATTCAAAACGTATTATTTACCTTATTGTAAAATTAGTTTCCCCACCTCTGCTAGTGGGATGAACAGGGCTGTTCCGTAAAAAATTCCACTAGATCTGTTGTATTCTGTAAACATTTTCCCCCTGCATTTCTTGTTGTTTTTTCTCTCAAACTAATGTTGGCATTGTTGTGTAAAAATGTCTCTTTATCTCTACTTTCTACTAGAATATCTCTTTATCTCTACTTTCTACTAGAATGTCTCTTTATCTCTACTTTCTACTATGTCTCTTTATCTCTACTTTCTACTAGAATATCTCTTTATCTCTTTTTTCTACTAGAATGTCTCTTTATATCCACATTATAGTATACTAGAATATCTCTTTATCTCTACTTTGTAAAATAATGTCTCTTTATATCTACTTTTAATTAGAATGTCTCTTTATATCTACTTTGTTATAGAATGTCTCTTTATATCTACTTTCTATTAGAATGTATTGTTATCTCTACTTTCTATTAGATTGTCTCTTAATCTCTACTTTCTACTAGAATGTTTCTTTATCTCTACTTTGTAAAATAATGTCTCTTTATATCTACTTTCTATTAGAATGTCTCGTTATCTCTACTTTCTATTAGATTGTCTCTTTATCTCTACTTTCTACTAGAATGTCTCTTTATCTCTACTTTCTACTAGAATGCTTCTTTATCTCTACTTTCTGCTAGAATGTCTTTTTATCTTTACTTTCTACTAGAATGTCTATTTTTCTCTACTTTCTACTAGAATGTCTCTTTATCTCTACTTTCTACTAGAATGTCTCTTTATATCCACTTTCTAAAATAATATCTCTTTATATCTACTTTCTATTAGAATGTCTATTTATCTCTACTTTCCACTAGAATGTCTCTTTATCTATACGTTCTATTAGAGTTTTTCTTTATCTCTACTTTCTACTATTTCTCTTTATCTATGTTTTCTATTAGAATATCTCTTTATCTATACTTTCTTCTACAATGTCTCTTCATCTCTATTTTCTATTAGAATATCTATTTATCTATACTTTCTTCTACGTCTCTTTATCTTTACTTTCTACAAGAATGTCTCTTTATCTCTACTTTATACTAGAATGTCTCCTTATGTATACTTTCCATTAGAATGTCTCTTTATCTATTAGAGTGTTTCTTTATCTCTACTTTCTACTATGTCTCTTTATCTATACTTTTTTTAGAATATTTAACTTCTCTTTATCTTTACTTTCTTCAGGAATGTATCTTTATATCTACTTTCTATTAGAATATCTCTGTATCTTTACTTTCTACTGGAATTATGTCTCTTTATCTCTACTTTCTACTAGAATGTCTCTTTATCTCTACTTTCTACTAGAATATCCCTATCACTACTTTCCACTAAAATGTCTCTTTATATCTAGTTTCTACTAGAATGTATCTTTATCTTTACTTTCTAGTAGAATATCTCTTTATCTCTACTTTCTACTAGAATGTCTCTTTGTATCTACTTTCTATTAGAATATCTATTAATCTCTATTTTCTACTAGAATGTTGTTATTTCTAGGTTCTGCTAGAATATATCTTTATCTCTAGCTAGTTTCTACTAGAATGTCTCTTTGTATCTACTTTCTATTAGCATATCTCTATCTCTACTTTCCACTAGAATGTCTCTTTGTATCTATTTTCTATTAGAATATCTTTTTATATCTGTCTCTAAATGATTATATTACTAAGCCCATTAATACTAGGAATCAAATATGTGTGATAAAATTGTCTCAAGCATCAACATTCAAACTCAAAAAACTTTATTGGAGACAAAAGGTTAGTCCAGTTGGACTTGTACACACGCACACACACACACTGGTTAAAAATAGCTAGAACTCACAGACATATAGTGGTGATAAATTACCAAATATCAAATCGAAAAGATTATTATAAGAAATTGATTGCAATCCAAATACAAAAATGAAATGCCCCTTATATGAGGTTTAAATCCAAGTTTGCAATATAATAAATATTTGCAGGATAGTGAGTGCTGTTACTTATTTGGCTCAAGTTATTATGTACATATATTGCTAGCCAGGATATATAAAAGCATGACCCTAGGAGACATACACTTCATAGATATATTCACTATTGGGCTATGCAAAAAAAGTTGATACAGAGACGAGTCTCAAGTATTGTCTATATATAATGTATCTCAAAATTAGGTCACAAAATACACAGATTAGGCTCTTTGCGCAAATTGCATCATTTAAGGTTATTTGAACCATAGATGAAATAGTAAAAGCTGTGGCCCTGTCAGTTATCAAAGTGACTAACGAGATGGCTACAACGCTAAGTGTGCCTGTTGTCTCTGATACATATTATTGAGATACTTGAAACACAGTATTACTTTTTAAATAGGGCTTTGACCAGATGGAAACAAAGTATTGCCCTCCTAAAAAAGCCTCTTTTATAGCGGAGGCTGAATTAACGTTATACTGGCTGGATTGTTGCAATAACAAGAAACTAAGCTGAAAAAGTCTCTACTATACCGGAGACTAATTTAACATTATCCTGAACTGAATTTGATTTATAAATATACAACAAGTATCATTGTCTGAATGAGCCAGCGTCTAAAAACAGAGAGGTACTATGACCTTGTGAACAGTGCCCCTGACGCGCGTTTCACATAACGCTTCTTCAGAGAGGTACGCGCCGGCCGAACTGAGGGATAATATACAAATGTAAGACCCCACTGGATCCATTGATTGGATCATCATGATTTTATTCTCCAATTTCAACTGGTCAGCATTGTTTAAACCATAACTTGATCTTGACCAATCATAAGGAGATGTTTAGTAGCGTCATTGTTTTCTGAGTCAAAACAGAAAAATGTTATGTTTTAATAGTAGCTGCCACTTAAATTATCATTAGTATAAAGACAGTCAAGAGTATATTTATTACCAGGTATCAACTTGCATACATTGTTGTAAGACATAAGCAGTTTGTTGAAAGTTTATAATGTATATCACATTTACGATTGTCTAGGAATGGTATGTGCAGTGTTTCATCGATAGTATGGAGAGCATGCATATCAATAAAATCTGTTCTATATACAGTGTAATCGTATAAAAAAACAGAGACGTGTGCTTTTCTAATAGTAACTGCCACATACATTGTAATTATTATTGACAACTGTTAAGGAAATATTTATACATAATATTTATTTGCGTAGATTTGATAAGACAAAAGCTGAATCCTAACCCGTGTTTGTTAGAAAATTATATTATGTTACAAATTTCAAGATGGAATAAAGACACTGTTACATCAATAACAGATACACATAAACCACACCTCTAATAGATCTAGGTACAATAGAAATGTTGTTAGAGAGAATGATAATGAAAGCAATAAAGATGATAATGAGTCAATGACAAGAGACCCAATAATATCAGGAGCTCAATCCAACTCTATACTTATGACAACCCAACCCACAAAGGAGGTGTCTTTTTCAGCATTAAGCAACAGACAACAACAGGCGTCAAACACGATACAGGCGAACAAAACAACAAGGGGAAACAAAAGGAAAAACACAGGTCCTCAGAGACAATCAGAATGAAAGAGAGAGATGAGTCCCTTTACGAAAATCAGGACCAACTCATGAGAATAATTAATCTGAGTGATCATGTACTTACTAAAAATCATGAAAAAGTTCTCTCAAAAGGACTAACTTTCTGCCCCACTAATATGCTTGACAAGTTTGAAATAACTAAAGATATACATCTATTTACTCGTAAACTTTTACTGAAAAAGATGTACTCTAACAAAACTGATGACTCCTTATCTAGAGTTGGACTCTTTAAAAGACCTGGAAGATCTGTTAAGTGAATCTGAAAATGACATGCTAACATCCTTTTGGAAGAAACAATTGAAACCTAAATCCACCTTTATGCCTCCCATACAGATATCTCCACAAGTTAATGTATTCTCTCAAATTGTATGTAAAAAAATTAAACAGTTACCAATTTACAATGTAAATAACAACCTCACCTACTCAGAAAAAAGTGCTTTGAATGATATAAAAACATGGACAGACGTGGTCATCAAGCCCTCTGACAAGGGCAGGAATATAGTCCTGTGGTCAAAAAAAGACTATGTAGAAGAAGCGATGAGACAATTAACAAACAAAGATTGTTATAAAAAAACTTTTTTCCAATCCCCAGTCAGATTATATGGATCAGTATAACAAATTCACTCTAAGGACATGGAAAGATGGGGTTATCTCCAAGACTGAAAAAGATTTTCTGATACAAAAAAATCCCACTCTAGCAACTATATATTTCTTGCCAAAAGTACATAAAAATTTGACTAAGCCTCCCGGAAGACCAATAGTATCCGGTAACAACAACTTAACTGAGGCTGCAGGTAAATATGTTGATCAGAGATTAAGGGAATATTTGACCACCATGCCATTTTATGTCTGCAACACGATGGAAGTCTTGCAGATTTTACAAAATGTACATCTTAAACATGAAACATGGCTCATTACTGCAGATGTGGAATCTTTATACACCAGTATCAGAAATGATGATGGTATACAAGCAATTAAATATTTTTTATCCACTAATGTGTGATAATAAAGAACATAATGAATTTGGGATATTTATCTTAAAATATGTACTCACTCATAATATATATAATATATTTACATTTAAAGATGGTTTCTTCTTGCAAACACAAGGTACGGCAATGATCACCTTGTGTGCCCCGACATATGCCAACTTATTTTTGGGTTACTGGGAACAGAAAATCATGTTCTCAGAGAATATGGAAGAATTTACAAACTATGTACCACTCTGGTTAAGGTACATTGATGACGTGCTCTTTATATGGGAAGGCACACGTGAACTTCTAGATACATTTTTATCTAAACTCAATCAAAACAACCTTAACATTAAATTAACATATCAAGCCGAATTACAAGAAATTAACTTCCTAGATTTAACAATTACCAAAAATATTGAGGGAACCATCCAAACCAAAGTCTTCAGAAAGGAAACATCCACCAACACATTATTACATGAGACAAGTGCACATACACAGAGCACACTTAAGGCAATACCATATGGGGAGTTTGTACGACTTAGGAGAAATTGCTCAAATGCCTCAATAGTTGAAAATGAAAGTAAACAATTGACATAAAGACTACTCCAAAGAGGCTATAGCAAAAGGTCTGTAAAAAAGGCTAAATTCAATGCACTTAAAATTGAAAGGGAAACACTTCTCCATCCTAGAAAGAAAGATACTTCCAATAATATTCCAAGGTTAATAACAACTTATAACCCTCAAATGCACCATGTGATTAGAATATTAAATGAAAACTGGTATATTCTTGAAAATGATTCTGATCTCAAAGACATAATAGGAGATTGAATAAAAATTGGGTACAAAAGACCCAAAATTAAAAATAAAAATGTATAGATGGCGCTTAGAGCTGTGTGATATGGAAACAAATGCTACTATTTTTCAAAATCACTTGTCCACCTTAAACAGACCAGCTTACTATATTCAATCTTATATTAAAAAAGTTATATAACAATTGGTAGTGAAAATTTCAAAGTTTATTGTATCTCTCAAATTAATTATTCTCAATTAATAGAACATCAACCTTAATGTTTAAAAACTGCAAATAATATGTTTAAAAACTTCAAATATAAAAACCGCATTCACTCTAAACTAGTTCTATATTGATCAATATATGAAAAACACATTCAATCTAACATGCAAACGCTTCACTTTAAAATATTAAAACCAAACAATTCTTGTAACCCGCAAGTTGGTTTCTTTACAATGAACTGATCCCCCAAATGTAGTATCCTGCTAGCATATGGTTTATAATTCGGGTGACGTCACACGCTTGATGAACACAGCGTAGGAGTCCCGGTCGAAGATAGGACATTGGAGTTGGAGCGTTAAACAAGGTAACTTCGCTGAGAGCTCACACCACAGAGAGAGACATTCATAGGAGGTAAGATAGCCTCTTGATTCATTCAGGTGATTTGAAAGTAAAGGGAATATTCCCGGTGCAGCAGGTGTTTGTTTGGAACTCTATGCAAATAAAGGGTCGATCAGGAACCCAGGACTGAGACATTATAACATCGAATTATAAACCATATGCTAACAGGATACTACATTTGGGGGATCAGTTCATTGTAAAGAAACCAACTTGTGGGTTACAAGAATTGTTTGGTTGTAATATTTTAAAGTGAAGTGTTTGCATGTTAGATTGAATGTGTTTTTCATATATTGATCAATATAGAACTAGTTTAGAGTGAATGCGGTTTTTATATTTGAAGTTTTTAAACATATTATTTGCCATTTTTAAACATTATGGTTGATGTTCTATTAATTGAGAATAATTAATTTGAGAGATACAATAAACTTTGAAATTTTCACTAACAATTGTTATATAACTTTTTTAATCTAAGATTGAATATAGTAAGCTGGTCTGTTTAAGGTGGACGAGTGATTTTGAAAAATAGTAGCATTTGTTTCCATATCCCACAGCTCTAAGCACCATCTATACATTTTTATTTTTAATTTTGGAGATTATACTACCTTGGAAGGAGGTAGCTACTTTAGTTTGGCTAAGTGGGATTGGTTTAGCGCTTCACCCAATTTTTTTTTGTACAAAAGACCCAGAAATCTCAAAGACCAATTGGTACAAAGCCACTATGTGCATACTCCTAAGAAGAGTGATACAGATCCTGGAATGTATCCATGTTGCACCTGTATGGCATGCCCTTTTGTGAAAAAAATAAAAGACATCAAAGACAGATATGGTAGAATCCACAAGTTAAAACAACATTTTACATGTAGGTCCACAGGAATAATCTATGTTATTTATTGCGAATGGGAAAAATATTGGAACACAAAAATAACATAAAAAATGCAGAAAGGGATCTTCAAAACGGGAAAAAAATTACAAGTGTTGCTAAACATTTCTTATTGAAACATGATAGTGAATACAATCGACTTACATTTTCTGTATTACAGAAATATCTCTTGGTATCAGAGGAGGTAATCTAGAAAATGCATTACTTAAAGCAGAATGCCGCTGGATACATTTGTTAAATACGTTATATCTAGACATGTGCGGTTCGTTTCGGATTAATTCGGAAATTCGGTAAATTCGGTAAATTCGGAGATTCGGATCGATTCGGATTTCCGAATTAAAATACTTCCGAATCTACCGAATGAATCCGAAATAGCTGCCGTATCTCCGAATAAATCCGAATTAGCTCGTTAAGATTCGGCATTTCCCCATAGGAAACAATGGGAGTTTCGGCTGAAAAAAAACTAACACCGCAGCCCCATTGTTTCCTATGGGGAAACACTAAGTCTGCACCTAACACCCTAACATGTACCCCGAGTCTCTAAACACCCCTAATCTAACACTTATTAACCCCTAATCTGCCGCCTCCGCTATCGCTGACACCTGCATTATTTTATTAACCCCTAATCTGCCGACCGAATATCGCCGCCACCTACATTATAGCTATTAACCCCTAATCTGCTGTCCCTAACACCGCCGACCCCTACATTATAGTTATTAACCCCTAATCTGCCTCCCCCAACGTCGCCGCAATCTAACTATAAGTATTAACCCCTAATCTGCCGACCCGATATCGCCGCCGCCTACATTATAGCTATTAACCCCTAATCTGCTGTCCCTAACATCGCCGACCCCTACATTATAGTTATTAACCCCTAATCTGCCCCCCCCAACGTCGCCGCAATCTAACTATAAGTATTAACCCCTAATCTGCCGACCCGATATCGCCGCCGCCTACATTATAGCTATTAACCCCTAATCTGCTGTCCCTAACATCGCCGACCCCTACATTATAGTTATTACCCCTAATCTGCCCCCCCCAACGTCGCCACAATCTAACTACAAGTATTAACCCCTAATCTGCCGACCGCAAATCGCCACCACTATAATAAATGTATTAACCCCTAAACCGCCGCACTCCCGCCTCGCAAACACTATAATACATTTTATTAACCCCTAATCTGCCCTCCCTAACATCGCCGCCACCTACCTACAATTATTAACCCCTAATCTCCCGCCCGCAACGTCGCCGCTACTATAATAAGGTTATTAACCCCTAAACCTAAATCTAACCCTAACCCTAACACCCCCTAACTTAAATATAATTTAAATAAAACGAAATAAATTTACTATAGTTAAATAAATGAATCCTATTTAAAACTAAAGACTTACCTGTAAAATAAACCCTAAGATAGCTGCAATATAACTAATAGTTACTTTGTAGCTATTTTAGGATTTATATTTATTTTACAGGCAACTTTGTATTTATTTTAACTAGGTACAATAGTTATTAAATAGTTAATAACTATTTAATAACTACCTAGCTAAAATAAATACAAATTTACCTGTAAAATAAATCCTAACCTAAGTTACAAATACACCTAACACTACACTATCATTAAATTAACTAAATAAATGAATCCTATATAAAACTAAATACTTACCTGTAAAATAAACCCTAATATAGCTGCAATATAACTAATAGTTACATTGTAGCTATTTTAGCATTTATATTTATTTTACAGACAACTTTGTATTTATTTTAACTAGGTACAAAAGCTATTAAATAGTTATTGACTAATTAATAGCTATCTAGTTAAAATAATTACAAAATTACCTGTAAAATAAATCCTAACCTAAGTTACAATTAAACCTAACACTACACTGTCATTAAATAAATTAACTACAAGTACCTACAATTATCTACAATTAAATAAACTAAAGTACAAAACCCCCCCACTAAATTACAAAAAAAACCAAACACTAAATTACAAAAAATAAAAAAATATTACAAGAATTTTAAACTAATTACACCTAATCTAAGCCCCCTAATAAAATTACAAAGCCCCCCAAAATAAAAAAAAATGCCCTACCCTATACTAAATTACAAAAGTTAACAGCTCTATTACCTTACCAGCCCTGAACAGGGCCCTTTGCGGGGCATGCCCCAAAGAAAACAGCTCTTTTGCCTGTAAAAAAAAAACACAATCCCCCCCCCACATTACAACCCACCACCCACATACCCCTACTCTAACCCAAACCCCCCTTAAATAAACCTAACACTACCCCCCTGAAGATCTCCCTACCTTGAGTCGTGTTCACCCAGCCGGGCCGAAGTCTTCATCCGATGGGGCAGAAGAGGACATCCAGACCGGCAGAAGTCTTCATCCAAGCGGGGCAAGAAGAGGTCTTCCATCCATCATACAAGTACCAAAATACAAACAAACACTAAATTACCAAAAATAATAAAATATTACAATAATTTTAAACTAATTACACCTAATCTAAGCCCCCTACTAGCTATTAATATAGCTACAATATAACTAATAGTTACATTGTAGCTATTTTAGGATTTATATGTATTTTACAGGCAACTTTGTATTTATTTTAACTAGGTACAATAGTTATTAAATAGTTAATAACTATTTAATAACTACCTAGCTAAAATAAATACAAATTTACCTGTAAAATAAATCATAACCTAAGTTACAATTACACCTAACACTACACTATCATTAAATTAACTAAATAAATGAATCCTATATAAAACTAAAGACTTACCTGTAAAATAAACCCTAATATAGCTGCAATATAACTAATAGTTACATTGTAGCTATTTTAGCATTTATATTTATTGTACAGGCAACTTTGTATTCATTTTAACTAGGTTCAATAGCTATTAAATAGATATTGACTATTTAATAGCTACCTAGTTAAAATAATTACAAAATTACCTGTAAAATAAATCCTAACCTAAGTTACAATTAAACCTAACACTACACTATCATTAAATAAATTAACTACAAGTACCTACAATTAAATGCAATTAAAAAAACTAAACTAAAGTACAAACCCCCCCCACTAAATTACAAAAAATAAAAAAATATTACAAGAATTTTAAACTAATTACACCTAATCTAAGCCCCCTAATAAAATAACAAAGCCCCCCAAAATAAAAAAAATGCCCTAACCTATACTAAATTACAAAAGTTAACAGCTCTATTACCTTACCAGCCCTGAACAGGGCCCTTTGCGGGGCATGCCCCAAAGAAAACAGCTCTTTTGCCTGTAAAAAAAAAACACAATCCCTCCCCCCACATTACAACCCACCACCCACATACCCCTACTCTAACCCAAACCCCCCTTAAATAAACCTAGCACTACCCCCCTGAAGATCTCCCTACCTTGAGTCGTGTTCACCCAGCCGGGCCGAAGTCTTCATCCGATGGGGCAGAAGAGGACATCCAGACCGGCAGAAGTCTTCATCCAAGCGGGGCAAGAAGAGGTCTTCCATCCATCAGAAAAGTACAAAAAAACAAACAAACACTAAATTAGCAAAAATAATAAAATATTACAATAATTTTAAACTAATTACACCTAATCTAAGCCCCCTACTAGCTATTAATATAGCTACAATATAACTAATAGTTACATTGTAGCTATTTTAGGATTTATATTTATTTTACAGGCAACTTTGTATTTATTTTAACTAGGTACAATAGCTATTAAATAGTTAATAACTACCTAGCTAAAATAAATACAAATTTACCTGTAAAATAAACCCTAACCTAAGTTACAATTACACCTAACACTACACTGTCATTAAATTAACTAAATAAATTAATCCTATATAAAACTAAATACTTACCTGTAAAATAAACCCTAATATAGCTACAATATAACTAATAGTTACATTGTAGCTATTTTAGCATTTATATTTATTTTACAGGCAACTTTGTATTTATTTTAACTAGGTACAATAGCTATTAAATAGTTATTTACTATTTAATAGCTACCTAGTTAAAATAATTACAAAATTACCTGTAAAATAAATCCTAACCTAAGTTACTATTAAACCTAACACTACACTATCATTAAATAAATTAACTACAAGTACCTACAATTAAATACAATGAAATAAACTAAACTAAAGTACAAAAAAAACAAACACTAAATTACAAAAAATAAAAAAAAATTACAAGAATTTTAAACTAATTACACCTAATCTAAGCCCCCTAATAAAATAACAAAGCCCCCCAAAATAAAAAAAATGCCCTACCCTATACTAAATTACAAAAGTAATCAGCTCTATTACCTTACCAGCCCTTAAAAGGGCCTTTTGCGGGGCATGCCCCAAAGAAAACAGCTCTTTTGCCTGTAAAAAAAAACACAATACCCCCCCCCCACATTACAACCCACCACCCACATACCCCTACTCTAACCCAAACCCCCCTTAAATAAACCTAACACTACCCCCCTGAAGATCTCTCTACCGTATCTTCACCCAGCGGGCCGAAGTCTTCATCCGATCGGGCAGAAGAGGACATCCAGACCGGCAGAAGTCTTCATCCAAGCGGGGCAAGAAGAGGTCTTCCATCCATCAGAAGTCTTGATCCAGGCGGCATCTTCTCTGTTCATCCATCCGGAGCGGAGCGGCAACATCCTGAAGACATCCCACGCAGAGCATCCTCTTCTTTCTTGATCCGACGACTAAGTGACTGTACCTTTAAGTGACGTCATCCAAGATGGCGTCCCTTGAATTCCGATTGGCTGATAGGATTCTATCAGCCAATCGGAATTAAGGTAGGAAAAATCTGATTGGCTGATTCAATCAGCCAATCAGATTCAAGTTCAATCCGATTGGCTGATGGAATCAGCCAATCAGATTGACCTCGCATTCTATTGGCTGTTCCGATCAGCCAATAGAATGCGAGGTCAATCTGATTGGCTGATTGGATCAGCCAATCGGATTGAACTTGAATCTGATTGGCTGATTGAATCAGCCAATCAGATTTTTCCTACCTTAATTCCGATTGGCTGATAGAATCCTATCAGCCAATCGGAATTCAAGGGACGCCATCTTGGATGACGTCACTTAAAGGTACAGTCACTTAGTCGTCGGATCAAGAAAGAAGAGGATGCTCTGCGTGGGATGTCTTCAGGATGCTGCCGCTCCGCTCCGGATGGATGAACAGAGAAGATGCCGCCTGGATCAAGACTTCTGATGGATGGAAGACCTCTTCTTGCCCCGCTTGGATGAAGACTTCTGCCGGTCTGGATGTCCTCTTCTGCCCGATCGGATGAAGACTTCGGCCCGCTGGGTGAAGACACGGTAGAGAGATCTTCAGGGGGGTAGTGTTAGGTTTATTTAAGGGGGGTTTGGGTTAGAGTAGGGGTATGTGGGTGGTGGGTTGTAATGTGGGGGGGGGTATTGTGTTTTTTTTTACAGGCAAAAGAGCTGTTTTCTTTGGGGCATGCCCCGCAAAAGGCCCTTTTAAGGGCTGGTAAGGTAATAGAGCTGATTACTTTTGTAATTTAGTATAGGGTAGGGCATTTTTTTATTTTGGGGGGCTTTGTTATTTTATTAGGGGGCTTAGATTAGGTGTAATTAGTTTAAAATTCTTGTAATTTTTTTTATTTTTTGTAATTTAGTGTTTGTTTTTTTTGTACTTTAGTTTAGTTTATTTCATTGTATTTAATTGTAGGTACTTGTAGTTAATTTATTTAATGATAGTGTAGTGTTAGGTTTAATAGTAACTTAGGTTAGGATTTATTTTACAGGTAATTTTGTAATTATTTTAACTAGGTAGCTATTAAATAGTAAATAACTATTTAATAGCTATTGTACCTAGTTAAAATAAATACAAAGTTGCCTGTAAAATAAATATAAATGCTAAAATAGCTACAATGTAACTATTAGTTATATTGTAGCTATATTAGGGTTTATTTTACAGGTAAGTATTTAGTTTTATATAGGATTAATTTATTTAGTTAATTTAATGACAGTGTAGTGTTAGGTGTAATTTTAACTTAGGTTAGGGTTTATTTTACAGGTAAATTTGTATTTATTTTAGCTAGGTAGTTATTAACTATTTAATAGCTATTGTACCTAGTTAAAATAAATACAAAGTTGCCTGTAAAATAAATATAAATCCTAAAATAGCTACAATGTAACTATTAGTTATATTGTAGCTATATTAATAGCTAGTAGGGGGCTTAGATTAGGTGTAATTAGTTTAAAATTATTGCAATATTTTATTATTTTTGCTAATTTAGTGTTTGTTTGTTTTTTTGTACTTTTCTGATGGATGGAAGACCTCTTCTTGCCCCGCTTGGATGAAGACTTCTGCCAGTCTGGATGTCCTCTTCTGCCCCATCGGATGAAGACTTCGGCCCGGCTGGGTGAACACGACTCAAGGTAGGGAGATCTTCAGGGGGGTAGTGTTAGGTTTATTTAAGGGGGGTTTGGGTTAGAGTAGGGGTATGTGGGTGGTGGGTTGTAATGTGGGGGGGGGGGTTGTGTTTTTTTTTACAGGCAAAAGAGCTGTTTTCTTTGGGGCATGCCCCGCAAAAGGCCCTGTTCAGGGCTGGTAAGGTAATAGAGCTGTTAACTTTTGTAATTTAGTATAGGGTAGGGCATTTTTTTTATTTTGGGGGGCTTTGTTATTTTATTAGGGGGCTTAGATTAGGTGTAATTAGTTTAAAATTCTTGTAATATTTTTTTATTTTTTGTAATTTAGTGGGGGGGGGGTTGTACTTTAGTTTAGTTTTTTAATTGTATTTAATTGTAGGTACTTGTAGTTAATTTATTTAATGATAGTGTAGTGTTAGGTTTAATAGTAACTTAGGTTAGGATTTATTTTACAGGTAATTTTGTAATTATTTTAACTAGGTAGCTATTAAATAGTCAATATCTATTTAATAGCTATTGTACCTAGTTAAAATAAATACAAAGTTGCCTGTACAATAAATATAAATGCTAAAATAGCTACAATGTAACTATTAGTTATATTGCAGCTATATTAGGGTTTATTTTACAGGTAAGTCTTTAGTTTTATATAGGATTCATTTATTTAGTTAATTTAATGATAGTGTAGTGTTAGGTGTAATTGTAACTTAGGTTATGATTTATTTTACAGGTAAATTTGTATTTATTTTAGCTAGGTAGTTATTAAATAGTTATTAACTATTTAATAGCTATTGTACCTAGTTAAAATAAATACAAAGTTGCCTGTAAAATAAATATAAATCCTAAAATAGCTACAATGTAACTATTAGTTATATTGTAGCTATATTAATAGCTAGTAGGGGGCTTAGATTAGGTGTAATTAGTTTAAAATTATTGTAATATTTTATTATTTTTTGTAATTTAGTGTTTGTTTGTATTTTGGTACTTGTATGATGGATGGAAGACCTCTTCTTGCCCCGCTTGGATGAAGACTTCTGCCGGTCTGGATGTCCTCTTCTGCCCCATCGGATGAAGACTTCGGCCCGGCTGGGTGAACACGACTCAAGGTAGGGAGATCTTCAGGGGGGTAGTGTTAGGTTTATTTAAGGGGGGTTTGGGTTAGAGTAGGGGTATGTGGGTGGTGGGTTGTAATGTGGGGGGGGGATTGTGTTTTTTTTTTTACAGGCAAAAGAGCTGTTTTCTTTGGGGCATGCCCCGCAAAGGGCCCTGTTCAGGGCTGGTAAGGTAATAGAGCTGTTAACTTTTGTAATTTAGTATAGGGTAGGGCATTTTTTTTATTTTGGGGGGCTTTGTTATTTTATTAGGGGGCTTAGATTAGGTGTAATTAGTTTAAAATTCTTGTAATATTTTTTTATTTTTTGTAATTTAGTGTTTGTTTTTTTTTGTAATTTAGTTGGGGGGTTTTGTACTTTAGTTTATTTAATTGTAGATAATTGTAGGTACTTGTAGTTAATTTATTTAATGATAGTGTAGTGTTAGGTTTAATAGTAACTTAGGTTAGGATTTATTTTACAGGTAATTTTGTAATTATTTTAACTAGGTAGCTATTAATTAGTCAATAAATATTTAATAGCTTTTGTACCTAGTTAAAATAAATACAAAGTTGCCTGTAAAATAAATATAAATGCTAAAATAGCTACAATGTAACTATTAGTTATATTGCAGCTATATTAGAGTTTATTTTACAGGTAAGTATTTTGTTTTAAATATGATTCATTTATTTAGTTAATTTAATGACAGTGTAGTGTTAGGTGTTAGTGTAACTTAGGTTAGGATTTATTTTACAGGTAAATTTGTATTTATTTTAGCTAGGTAGTTATTAAATAGTTATTAACTATTTAATAACTATTGTACCTAGTTAAAATAAATACAAAGTTGCCTGTAAAATAAATATAAATCCTAAAATAGCTACAAAGTAACTATTAGTTATATTGCAGCTATCTTAGGGTTTATTTTACAGGTAAGTCTTTAGTTTTAAATAGGATTCATTTATTTAACTATAGTAAACTTATTTCGTTTTATTTAAATTATATTTAAGTTATGGGGTGTTAGGGTTAGGGTTAGATTTAGGTTTAGGGGTTAATAACCTTATTATAGTAGCGGCGACGATGGGGGCGGGAGATTAGGGGTTAATAATTGTAGGTAGGTGGCGGCGATGTTAGGGAGGGCAGATTAGGGGTTAATAAAATGTATTATAGTGTTTGCGAGGCGGGAGTGCGGCGGTTTAGGGGTTAATACATTTATTATAGTGGCGGCGATTTGCGGTCGGCAGATTAGGGGTTAATACTTGTAGTTAGATTGCGGCGACGTTGGGGGGAGGCAGATTAGGGGTTAATAACTATAATGTAGGGGTCGGCGGTGTTAGGGACAGCAGATTAGGGGTTAATAGCTATAATGTAGGCGGCGGCGATATCGGGTCGGCAGATTAGGGGTTAATACTTGTAGTTAGATTGCGGCGACGTTGGGGGAGGCAGATTAGGGGTTAATAACTATAATGTAGGGGTCGGCGGTGTTAGGGACAGCAGATTAGGGGTTAATAGCTATAATGTAGGCGGCGGCGATATCGGGTCGGCAGATTAGGGGTTAATACTTGTAGTTAGATTGCGGCGACGTTGGGGGAGGCAGATTAGGGGTTAATAACTATAATGTAGGGGTCGGCAGTGTTAGGGACAGCAGATTAGGGGTTAATAGCTATAATGTAGGCGGCGGCGATATCGGGTCGGCAGATTAGGGGTTAATACTTGTAGTTAGATTGCGGCGACGTTGGGGGAGGCAGATTAGGGGTTAATAACTATAATGTAGGGGTCGGCGGTGTTAGGGACAGCAGATTAGGGGTTAATAGCTATAATGTAGGCGGCGGCGATATCCGATCGGCAGATTAGGGGTTAAATAATGTTATTATAGGGTTTGCGATGTGGGGGGGCCTCGGTTTAGTGATTCATAGGTAGTTTATGGGTGTTAGTGACTTAGTGTACTAAATGGGTGTTAGTGTAGTAAAAACATACCGAATTTCGGAACGGAATAGAACCGAATTCAGCCGAATCCAATATCCGAATAAGTCCGAAACGAATTTATTCAAATTTTGCCGAATCAGATTTGATCCGAAACGAAATTCTAAAAGTCCGAATCGATCCGAACCGAAAACGAACCGAATTTTTTAGCGGTGCACATGTCTAGTTATATCCTGCAGGATTAAATGAGTATAATAATTACAATGTATATTTGTAGCTACTTTAACTCATATAATACAGTCAATAATACCTGAAGATTAAATAAATATATTGTCAGCTGATCACAGATATTTGCCTTTTAATATTTGATATTTCGATATAAATATCATCATATTATTATAAGAACATATTCAATGTGCTTCCACAATCATTTCACTTTTATTATTGTGATTCATCACACTATTTTTATCCACAATAAATAGTGGACTTATTAATTTATACACTTTTAAAATTTAACAATAAGTTTATATACATGATTTATGTATCATATTTAAATATTTTCTTTTGTTTAGTTAAAAAAAATTAGTACGGGGCGGAGCCTGGCTGTGCAGGAGAATGGCCGTGTTCGTGTAGTGCTCCTGAGCTGAAGGCTGGCCAAATGCAATCAAAGCCCATAAAGAGACCTACATTTTGATTTACAAAGAACCTAAGAACCGAGGGGACTACCAACAGTTATTATTAGACCAAGCCAGTGACATCGCCAGTGCCGTCATATACTTTCTAAGAGAGGACCGTGATCTAGCCCTAATAGGCCGCACTGGAATTAAAGCTGATCCTTCCGCATCGGCTGAGAGCCCAACGCCCGACTTACCCCTGAATGAAGGATCACTTGTGTGGTGAGCTAACTGGACATCTTGCGACACTACTGCCCACAACGAACTGAGCCACCCTAATTCCCGGCCTCTAGTGAGACGGACAAAGCTAGGAGGCGAGCAGTGCGTCATAGACCTGACGCTGTGAGGACATCGCCGGAGTATTACTCCCCACCGGGAAGGTTTTAAGAGGAACCGGGTAATCCGTTGGGAGCTCTGTCTGCTAGATCCACACGGCTGGGTAATAACAGTAGCCGAGCTCTACACAGCCTGTTTGCTTTGACAGAGGCAGTCAGAAGAGCTACAGAGTATGCAGGAATCTGATGAAAGTGAGTAACGAGGGCAATGGCAACGGGCTGGGGCCCGAAGGGATATAACTTTTACTGCCTACCTGTATAATATATAACCCCAGCATAAGTAGAGGTTTGGTATAGGAGAAGAGCAGGGAGAGCTCCTGTAGAGGCCTAAAAGTTGCTGTGACTCATCTCATAATTGGAGTCAGTGCTTATCAGAGCTTATGGCGGTATATGTACATAGGATTCCCTGAAACACTTTAACAATTTGCAATAATTCCCCAAAGGTTTATTTCTCTTTTTACACCTGAAGAGAGCAACATCCTTTCAGTCTCCTATTTTGTAATTGATTTATCTAAGACTATTACAACTGGTGATAGGAGTGAAGACCTGCTAAGGCTACTATAGTGCCCTTTATTACATTTATTACAGGCTGGGCCTGATTACACTCACAGTGTCAGATCTTTAGAGAGAGTGCAGTTATGGCTCAGAAAAAGCAAGCTGGAGCTGAAAAAGCACAAAAACAAGAAACATGAATTACTTGAAACGGGATATATCTGAGCTCTCACAGAGGGTCACAGTTGTTGAAACTTCCCAGGGTTCCTTGCAGGAGCAACTAAAAGACACCACCTCTCAGACATGACAAAATTCTAATATCATCCAGAGTCTTTTGGAAAGAATAGAGGACTTAGACAACCGCAGCAGGCGGAATAACTTAAGAGTGAGAGGAATACCGGAAACAATCAATCCGACTGACCTACAGGGATATCTGCAAGATCTCTTCAGAACGGTGAAGGGTACTCCATTGGCACCGGAGGTAATCATAGAGAGAGCGCACAGGGCACTACGCCCTAAACCATCATTAAAGGCCCCTCCAAGAGATGTCATCCTCAAAATGTTGAATTTCAAAGATAAGGAAGAAATACTGCGCTGCAGCAGAAATAAGCACCCAGTTCAACATGCAGGGATTACTCTGCAACTCTTTTCAGACCTATGCCCTGTCACTCTACAGAAGCATAGGGAGCTTCGCTTCCTAACATCAGTCCTGCAGGAGAACAAGATCCCTTACATATGGGGATTCCCCATTTGCCTGATGGCCTCTAATGGAGATAAGTCAGCAATCTTCCGATCCATGGCTGATTTGGAAGCTTTTTGCTCTGTGCTGGGTATTGCGATACCACAACCGGACAATATGGCTGCTCCCTCGCTGGATCTCGCTGAGAACAGTCGCCCGACCTGAATGGGGAGGTAAGAAAACATGTTCACCCCCTTGGAACTGTAATGTATAAATGGGGACTGAATTATATCAATAGGACTATCTTACGGAGAGACTGCTCCTAACGAGAACTTTGCTTCCTCCTTTTTCATTGATAAGCTGTTGTACCTGCCTTTGTTATTGTTCAGAATACTTGTAAGCTTAGTTCATGTATTAAAATACCTGTTTCTGCCCCGGTTGAGAGGTCTAGCGGAATTTTAAACACCAAACACACTAGATATGCAGCAGGATTCCTATATTATGTTATAACCGGGGCATAACTGTTCTGGATGTAGCTAACCCCCTGTTGCTACCCTCTTTGCCGGGGCGAGAGATTAGGCGGTGCCATGTGCGCCAATAACCTTCGTGAGTTGCAGACTCTTGTGATTTGTTTGAGTTTTACCACTTTCCCATGGTTTTCATCTTGACTTTTGTCGTACTGTTTTTGCTATATGGGACTATGTGTGCTGAGTTTGAAAGATATGGAGTTTTCCATGAGATGCCCATCTCAGTCCACATACACCCCCCTTGGTTCTAAAATGTTGGTTCTTTTTGACATTTCATAAAGTAACTGTTAATAATAATTGTATGTTTCACTGTAATATCACTGTGATGTTATGTAACATTAGGTCTCGTAGATATATTTTTATTCTTTTTTCAACAGGTCAGCCATAGGCATATTCCCTATAGTAAAAGCCTAGTTGGTCTGCATTAGACCTAGTGTTGCTGCTATAGCTGATACCCAGATACACACGTTTCTCTAAAATCTCTTTGCAGCTGTACTCAACAGAACTAGAGTGCCTGACTGTCAGAAAAGACACTCCATACATTTTGTGACCCTATATAGACCTAGGGCTTTCTTTCTTCATCTCTATAACTTCTCTTCCTTCTCCTGTCTCCCCCCCCCTTTTCTCTCTTTCTGCCCCTCCTCTCCCCCCACCCCCCCCCCACCTCCACACTTTTTTTTTTCTTTCAAAATGAATACCAGGCATAATAGGGCACAAATCCATCCTTTGCGATTCTTAACAATAAATGTAAAGGGACTGAACAGCCCGGGTAAACGCTCTATAGTCACGAGGGAATTACATAAACTCCAGGGAGATGTGGTCTTTATACAGGAATCCCACTTTGTCAAACAAAAAGAACCAAAATGGCACAATCACAGATATCCAGTCGCCCTTTTTTCTTCCGGCCCCCGTAAACAAAATGGGGTGGGTATTTTAATACATCACAGGGTTCCGTTCCAGGTGCTGGATGTTGTACGAGACAAAGAAGGCCGGTACATTGTTGTGGTGGGATTATTACATAATGTCCAGGTAACACTGATTAATGTATATGCCCCGAACGCAGCGCAGCACATCTTTTTTAAAACCCTCTCGGGTAGAATACTTGAGCACTCCAAAGGAGCTATCATTATGGGTGGGGATTTCAATGTTCCTCTTATCCCGACACAGGACACTTCCAATGGCCTCTCAAGCATGTCACACCATATATTGAAACATATTAATGCAACACTTAGAAGTCATTTGTTACATGACATCTGGTGCACATTTCATCCCAGTGATGCAGAGTTCACATTCTATTCCAGCCCGCATAGGAAATATTCCCGCATAGACTGCTTCTTTACGGATTCCCAGGGAATTGAATATGTACAGTGTAGTGATATAGCCCCAATTACTTGGTCAGATCACGCGCCGGTCTCGTTTGAGATACTATGGCCCGACATGCCTGCAACCTCTTTTACTTGAAGGTTGGATGACGCCCTTTTGGGCAGTCCTAGTATTGTGGAGGATGTCTCCGCTCATATGCGAGATTATTTTGAACTGAACCTGACAGACGACATTCCCCTGACTACTGTATGGGAGGCCCACAAGAGTGTTATAAGGGGACATCTTATTAAACACAGAGCTAGACTGCAGAAACAGAAGAGAGAAAAATATAATCAGCTATTGTCTGATATTAAGACTTTGGAAGAACAGCATAAAAAAATCCCACGAACACTGACATTGAGACTAGGCTGGTGCAAACCAGATCAGACTTTAGACAGCTTCTTCAGGAAGAAAATCATAAAATAGCGATTTGGCTCAATCAACAGTACTATGAGGGGGGGGGGGGACAAAGCTGGCAAATTATTGGCCAGGACTCTAAAGAGAACTCAACTCAAAGTATACGTATATTCCATGAGGGATCATAGTAATAAGACCCATAAGGACAGTAGTAGTATAGCGGAAGTCTTCTGCTCTTACTATAGTGACCTGTATAATCTTCAATCTACACCTGAGACTCAGTCAGTGACTGTGTCCACACAGAGCTGCTTGGCACAGGAATACCTCAAGGCCACACGGCTGCAAGCTCTGGATGCGGAAGCAGTAGACTTCCTGGAGACTCCCCTGACTCGGGAAGAAATAAAGGATGCATTGAAAAGCCTGCCGAACGGGAAATGCCCTGGCCCTGATGGGCTAGGTGCGAAATACTATAAAACTTTTCTTTCAGAGCTATTGCCACACCTACAAACCATGTTGAACTCTTTGCCTGATGTGGGGACTTTGCCGCCATCCATGCTGTCGGCATATATAACAGTGATCCCAAAGCCGGGTAAGCCGCCAGATAAGCCGCAAAGCTACAGGACAATCTCATTGCTGAATACCGATGTCAAGATCTTGGCAAAGGTTTTAGCAAACAGAGTTAATAGGTATTTGCCTGGTCTGATTGCTTTAGACCAAGTTGGTTTTGTCCCGGGCAGGGAAGATAGGGATAATACCCTTAAGGTGTTGCAGTTGATTGCACATTCTGTCAGAGAGGAGCTGCCGTTCGCCCTGTTGTCTACAGATGCTGAAAAAGCTTTTGACAGGGTGAGCTGGCAGTTTCTTAGAGGTTTACTGGAGAAGATGGGATTTGGTGAGCGGTTTATCAAGACAGTTTTCAGCCTCTACTCCTTGCCCAATGCGAGGATTAGGGTCAATGGTCTTCTTTCCGAGTCATTTGACATCTCAAATGGAACCAGGCAGGGGTGCCCTCTGTCCCCCTTACTGTTTGCCATCTCAGTGGAGGCTCTGGCGTGTAATATTCGCGACAACTGGAGACATCTGTTCCCGCTTTATTGCAAGAATTCGCTAGATACGGAAGGGTCTCTAACTTCTTACTAAATGCTACTAAGTCAGAGGTTTTAGGGGTCAATTTGGACCCAAATGTCAAAATATGGCTTAAAGAACACAGTCCGTTTCAAATAAAAGAAAAACAATTAAAATACCTTGGAATATACCTAACGGTCTCCACGATAAACTTATTTGAAGCAAATTACATGACGCTCAGACGTGAAGTTGCAGCTGATTTATCAGTGTGGAAACATAAAACAATTTCTTGGTTAGGAAGGATAGGAGTGGTGAAAATGAACGTGCTCCCCATATTATTATATCTGTTTCAAACAGTACCCATACCACTTTCTCATACCTTCCTCACGCAGTTTCAAAGCTTACTTGAGGAATATATCTGGCAAGGGATTAGACCTAGAGTCAACAGAGCGACAATGTTTCTGGCGAGAGAGGACGGAGGCTTGGGTCTTCCAGACCTAAGATTATATAGAAAGGCAGTGATTTTGCAGAGAGCGGTTGAATGGTGTCAGGAAAGCCCACAAAAAGACTGGATTACAATAGATGAAGATATTCTTCGGGTTCGTGACTTGTCATCCCTTCTGTGGATGAATAGTAAGCATAGACCCTCACATATCTCAGGGTTCCCCTTGCTAGAGGAGTTGTTTGGGCTATGGGATAGCACGCTACGAGTTGACTCTCATATATCTACCCTATACTCCCCCTTGACGCCAGTATACGGAAACCCTGACCTACCGTTGCAGACCAGATTAACCTTGGAGCAGACTAAATTTTGTGGTAACCGGGTGGCCAGTTTTGTGTTAATGGGGAGACTAAAAACTAAAGAAGAGATTTTGACTGATTTCCCTGAACTCCCAATGTCGTGGTTTGCTTACCTACAAATAGGACATTATATAAACACCCACAAATACAGACCACAATTGGTTAGGGACCCTACACCCTTTGAGTCATTGTGCACAAAAAGTACTACATCCAGGCACCTGGTCTCTATCATTTACACTCTCTTCCTACACCCTAAGGACAACCCCCTTCCAAATTATACCAGAATGTGGCACAGAGAATTGGGTACAGAATTTTCCAGGGAGGAATGGCAACGGATTTTCCCTGCTGCCAGGACACTGTCGGTCTCCGCTAGCATGCAGGAGTCGCATTACAAATTTCTGAGCCGATGGTATATTACGCCATCTAGACTTAAGACAATCTACCCTAGAGTTTCAGATAAGTTCTGGAGGGGATGTGGAGGTACAGGTACGATCCTACATATTTGGTGGGACTGCCCTCTCTTGGAGTCCTTCTGGACTTCCGTTTGGCGGGAGATTCAGGGGATACTGGAATTAGAAATCCCAAAAACACCAGAGATCCTGTTATTCCATTTCCACAGCAAAGTAAAGAACACTCTAAAAAAGACCCTTTTAATGTTGATGTTGACAGGGGCTAAGAACTTAATACCACTACGATGGAAGTCAACCCAGATCCCTACATTGGCGGACTGGAGACAAAATGTGCAAAATATCCTGCTCCTGGAAAAATATCATTATGTTAAAACCTTGAAACTAGATGTATATGTGATGCTTCTGCAGATGTGGGACAGTGCCCGATCAGAGGGATAAACTGTAGGTCTGGGGTTCTTGAGACTTGAATAGATGGCTGTTAGAGAATGTGAATTTTTTTTTCTTTCTCTTTTTATCTCCTCTCCTCTCTTCCCCTTCTTCAATCCTATTATCTACCTTCTTCTGGTCCTTGTCTACCCCTACGTCTATGTAAATCAAATAGAGGAGTATTGGTGTTGGATCTCCTTAACTTGGCAGCATACTGGGATAAGTTGATGCAATCTGTATAGTTTACTGGGACCCGTTATGTTCATGTGTGTTTGTGTTATCCACGCATTGTGTCTTTGTTTGAAAGACATGGCATGTGATATAGAAAATGTATTAAAAATAAAAATGTAGAGCTAATTGAGTATTATGATCTTGACGGATGATATGTTTGCAACCGACTGTCAGTCATCTTCAACAAGTTCAAGTTTAACTTTCGGAACAGCCAATAGAATGATCGGAACAGCCAATAGAATGCGAGCTCAATCTGATTGGCTGATTGGATCAGCCAATCGGATTGAACTTGATTCTGATTGGCTGATTCCATCAGCCAATCAGAATATTCCTACCTTAATTCTGATTGGCTGATAGAATCCTATCAGCCAATCGGAATTCGAGGGACACCATCTTGGATGACGTCATTTAAAGGAACCGTCATTCGTCGTCTAGTCGTCGGTTGAAGAGGATGTTCCGCGACGGCTTGGAAGAAGATGGTTCCGCTCCGCTCCAGAAGAAAGAAGATTGAAGATGCGGCTTGATAGAAGACTTCATCCAGATGATGGACTTCCGACTTCAGCCCGAGGATGGATTTCTTCAGTCGCCGCTTGGATCCAGACTTCAGCCCGAGGATGGACTTCACTCTTCAGCCCCCCGCTTGGGCTTGGATCAACACTTCCGAGGCTTGGATCAAGACTTCTGAGGACGGATCGGTGAACCTCGCAGGGTGAAGATAAAGTAGGAAGATCTTCAGGGGCTTAGTGTTAGGTTTATTTAAGGGGGGTTTGGGTTAGATTAGGGGTATGTGGGTGGTGGGTTGTAATGTTGGGGGGGGGGTATTGTATGTGTTTTTTTTACAGGCAAAAGAGCTGAATTTCTTGGGGCATGCCCCGCAAAGGGCCCTGTTCAGGGCTGGTAAGGTAAAAGAGCTTTGAACTTTTGTAATTTAGAATAGGGTAGGGCATTTTTTTATTTTGAGGGGCTTTGTTATTTTATTAGGGGGCTTAGAGTAGGTGTAATTAGTTTAAAATTGTAATATTTTTCTAATGTTTGTAAATATTTTTTTATTTTTTGTATCTTAGTTCTTTTTTATTTTTTGTACTTTAGTTAGTTTATTTCATTGTATTTATTTGTAGATATTGTATTTAAATAATTTATTGATAGTGTAGTGTTAGGTTTAATTGTAGGTAATTGTTGGTATTTTATTTAATTAATTTATTGATAGTGTAGTGTTAGGTTTAATTGTAACTTAGGTTAGGATTTATTTTACAGGTAAATTTGTAATTATTTTAACTATTTTAGCTATTAAATAGTTCTTAACTATTTAATAGCTTTTGTACCTGGTTAAAATAAATACAAAGTTACCTGTAAAATAAATATAAATCCTAAAATAGCTATAATATAATTATAATTTATATTGTAGCTATATTAGGATTTATTTTACAGGTAAGTATTTAGCTTTAAATAGGAATAATTTATTTAATAAGAGTTAATTTATTTCGTTACATTTAAATTATATTTAATTTAGGGGTTAATACATTTATTAGAATAGCGATGAGCTCCAGTCGGCAGATTAGGGGTTAATGTTTGAAGTTAGGTATTGGCGATGTTAGGGAGGGCAGATTAGGGGTTAATACTATTTATTATAGGGTTATTGAGGCGGGAGTGAGGCGGATTAGGGGTTAATAACTTTATTATAATAGCGGTGCGGTCTGGTCGGCAGATTAGGGGTTAATAAGTGTAGGCAGGTGGAGGCGACGTTGTGGGGGGCAGATTAGGGGTTAATAAATATAATATAGGGGTTGGCGGTGTTAGGGGCAGCAGATTAGGGGTACATAGGGATAATGTAAGTAGCGGCGGTTTACGGAGTGGCAGATTAGGGGTTAAAAATAATATGCAGGGGTCAGCGATAGCGGGGGCGGCAGAATAGGGGTTAATAAGTGTAAGGTTAGGGGTGTTTAGACTCGGGGTACATGTTAGGGTGTTAGGTGCAGACGTAGGAAGTGTTTCCCCATAGACAACAATGGGGCTGCGTTAGGAGCTGAACGCGGCTTTTTTGCAGGTGTTAGGTTTTTTTTCAGCTCAAACAGCCCCATTGTTTTCTATGGGGGAATCGTGCACGAGCACGTTTTTGAGGCTGGCCGCGTCCGTAAGCAACTCTGGTATCGAGAGTTGAAGTTGCGTTAAATATGCTCTACGCTCCTTTTTTGGAGCCTAACGCAGCCTTTATGTGGACTCTCAATACCAGAGTTATTTAAAAGGTGCGGCCAGAAAAAAGCCAGCGTTAGCTACGCGGGTCGTTACCGACAAAACTCTAAATCTAGCCGTATGTGCGACATTAATTTAAAGGGACACTGAACCCAATTTTTTTCTTTCATGATTCGGATAGAGCATGCAATTGTAAGTAACTTTCTAATTAACTGCTATTATCAATTTTCTTCGTTCTCTTGCTATCTTGATTTGAAAATCATAAATGTAAATCTTAGCAGCCAGCCCATTTTAGGTTCAGCACCATGGATAGCGCTTGCTTATTGGAGGCTTACATTTACCCACCAATAAGCAAGCATAACCCAGGTTCTCAACCAAAAATGGTCCGGCTCCAATGCATCACATTCCTGCTTTTTAAATAAAGATAGCAAGAGAACGAAGAAAAATTGATAATAGGAGTAAATTAGAAAGTTGCTTAAAATTGCATGCTCTATCTGAATCATTAAAGGAAAATGTGCATTTAGTGTCCCTTTAAGTGCTTTATTGCCAAAATATTATTTAACCTTTTTTGTACTTGTTCAGTTATATAATTATTTGATTGCCTAGGTAAATGGAAATTCAAGGAGGTTAAAGAGTTGTTTTGTGGCATATTTTCAATAGTTATTTAACACCTTGTCACTTAATAAATCTGAAGCAGTAGTGATCTAATCCACTTCATCGACCACAATACAAATAGTGATTTTATCCCTTGATTGTACCAGACACATAGGTGATCCCACATCCCTTCCTACCTGTGACCTGCATAATATACTGCTTCTTTCTTTTACAAGTGGAAAGGTGAAAAGGGAAGAACAAAAGGTGGAGGAGTACACTGAGTATGGCTACTACCTGCACATGTAGCAACTGGCAGAAGTGGCAAGCAGCTGATTAGGGGCTCTCAACCTTTTTAATAACCGTGCCAGGGGCTTAAAGGGACAAAAAAATGTAAGAACAAAATGCTCTAATGTGTTACAACATTTTATTAGTGCACTGTTTATTGCATATAACTTGTTTAACAGTGCCAGATGGTTAAACACATAATTAAATTCAGCCCCAGAGCAGCAATGCACTACTGGAGCCTAGCTGATCAAATCTGGTGAGCCAATGACAAGAGGCAAATATGCATAGTCACCAATCACCAGCTAGCTCCCAGTAGTGTATTGCTACTTCTGAGCTTACCTATGTATGCTTTTCCACAAATGATACAAAGTCTATTAAAATTGCAAGCTCCTGAATCATTCAGTTTAGTTTTGATGTTCATGTTCCTTTAAAGAATATTCTAATTGGGATCAGGGCTTAGTTTTAAGCTCTATGCCTTCCTTGTACTAGGTGATTGCTGAGCCCTAAATTAAATGATTTTAGATGATTGTTACTGAGCTGTTTTGGACCAGGGATGGAATGGGACCAAAAATAAGCCCGGGCATTTTAAAGCAGGGCTGCCTAATCCCCTCCCTTTTTGTTATTTAACAATACCTCCAAACTGACAAGTATAAGGTATTTTACAAAAACATTAAAATTTGTAACACCCTTCTGTCACTGTGTTTTGTAAATTTGTGGTCATTAAATAGAAAAAAAGGGAAATGTCATTTAAAAAAATAACAGTTAACATTTAATTTAAGTATACATGCTTATTGCTTATTAGCCTGTGTAGTCACAGTCACTCAAAATAGTAGCCACCTGAGCACTTGTCATCAAACATAAGCTGCACTATCAGAGAGGAAAAACACACAAAGACATCCAGAGGCATTCAACACCCACATGCACAGACAAAGCAGCCCAGACCTCCACAATCAAACAAAAACAGGCACCCACAGGCATCAAAAGGCATCATCAAGAGGAGTTGCTTCTCTGTAACTGGCTCATGGACACAGCAAGGCAGTAAGGCAGGGTAGGGCTGACCTTTCATCATACACAAATTATTATGCTGGTGACTGGGTGGGGCCCGACTCAAAACTGGCCCAACCAACCAGGCAAATGCCCTATATGCCCTCTGGGCAGTCCAAGCCTGTTTTGGACTCTTTGCTTTTAATCAAGGATATAAGATAAGTTAATAATATATTAATACATTATAATTCCACATTTCTGTTTTTATTTACAATTAGCTAAAACCTAACCTTTTAGATTGATCTGTGTGTTTAATTTGTCAGCGCTCGTCGACAATACCTTCATGATTTTTTCATTTCTTTTTTATTATACTCGATTGAAAATTTTAACAGATAAGACAAAACTTTTGGATTTCAGAGAAAACACGGAATTTCCCACAATTAACACAAACCCTCAGTTATTAAATACCTTTCTCTTGGCAGGACCAGCCTCACAGTCTATTTTCCTTCATCAGATTCTATGTATTATTGTACTGAGAAGTAATAATTAAAAAAAACAAAAAATCAGCCTAGTAAAATAGATATAGATTTTCAGCTATTTATATTTCGTATGGTCATTTACCTATCTTAGAGCACTGAAAGCAAGATTTGAGCGAATACTGTGGAATATTTTAATCAATTTCAATTGTGCTGCGCAATTTCGGTTGTTGTTGATCAATATTAATCTCCAGTGAGCAATAAAGATCTATATGGCAAGCACTATTTATTTAAAAGGTTAACATTTTTAAGTAACTGGTAAAACTCCACTACCAAGTACAAGTCAGTGGGTCCTTAAAATAATGAAAAGCACTACTGAGTATATTTTATTATCTGAAGACATGAATATGAAATGAATATACAAATATTCACATTGCTGTATTTATGAATAACAGGGTGTCTGCCAACTGAGCACACCACTCCTACCATAAAGACAGTAGCCAAAAGCAGTTATACGAAGCTGGCAGGCACTTTTTCATTTATTTTAGTGTTCTTTTCAATCTCTCATCATTACACTTATTTATCACAAATGTATTTGCATAATATTAATCTGTTTCCTATCTGCATTCTAATTCTGTCTAAAAGTTCAATGCAAATTTTACAGTATTTTTACAGTATTTTTACAGTATCCAACAGAAGCAAATACTTGAAATTAGTTTGTTTCTGCTCATACATTGTTAAACTTAAAAATATTAAGGCCTCTAGTTATCAATATCTGTCGGACCTGATCCGACAGTGCGGATCAGGTCCGACAGACATCGCTGAATACGGCGAGCAATACGCTCGCCGTATTCATCATTGCACCGGCAGCTCAAGAGAGCTGCTGGTGCAACGCCGCCCCCTGCAGACTCGCGGCCAATAGGCCGCCAGCAGGGGGGGTGTCAATCAACCTGATCGTACTCGATCGGGTTGAATTCTGGCGATGTCTGTCCGCCTGCTCAGAGCAGGCAGACAGGTTATGGAGCAGCGATCTTTGTGACCGCTGCTTTATAACTGCTGTTTCTGGCGAGCCTGCAGGCTCGCCACTAACACGGGGCATCAAGCTCCATTTGGAGCTTGATACATATGCCCCTAAATATGTACCTGATATGTAGTAAATAATAGAAATGTAGAACCAGTAGGATTAAACCAACCTTGAGCATATTAAGCAAGAACCCGGTTAAGCCCACATGAGAAGCTTTAATTGACCACCCTTGTACTTTCTTAAGGCTAGATTACAAGTGGAGCGCCAATTTATTGCACGCCTACAAATGGGCAAATCTCTAGTTAATTTTATAAATGTGCCCCAAATTCCCCCAAAATACAGTGTAGTATATTTTATTAAAAAATAAAAATTGTAGCATTTTTATTTTTTAATAAAATAACTGCACTAGGCAGCATTTTGGGGGTAAAGTTGGCAGGAGTGGGGTGTTAGAAAAAAAATGGCACTGAAAAGTTCCTTTACATTGCGGTCTAAGGGAACTGTGTGTTCCCTGTAATCATATATGTACATGCTTATGTATGTACACATATAAATACATAAATATATATATATATATATATATATATATATATATATATATATATATATAAATATGCAACCCTCTACCCATTTGATCCCTATAATTGTTTTGTTGTACTCCTGTCTTTGTTTATAGCGCTGCGGAATCTGTTGGCGCTCTACAATAACCTTTGCCTTAAGTACTTTTGATTGGTTATCATAATCCTCATAATCCTCAGGTTTGTTACAATTTTTCATTACCCTCAGCATTTGTCCTTTCGGAAAAATTGTAACAAACCTGAGGATTATGATAACCAATCAAAAGTACTTAAGGCAAAGTTTATAGAAAGAGGCTATAGGGAACAATTTGTAGAGAATATTAGGCAAGGAGTAGGAAAAATGGAAAGAAATACCATATTAAACAAAAATAATAAAAAAATTTAGTGACAACACCCACCCAGAACATAATAAACTAAATATCCCATTCATAAGTGATTTCAATGCAAACTATAAAATAACAGAAAAAATACTAAAGAAACATTGGCACATACTACATCAAGATAAAATTATTGGCCCCTTTATCACTAAAAAGCCGAGGTTCATATACAGAAAAGCTAATAATTTAAAAAACATACTTGCCCCAACCCAAATTAAACAGCATAAAAAAATAGACAAAGATTTAACAGGACAGGACCTAAAAGGTTTTTTCCCATGTTTTATATGCAAATCTTGCAGACACTCCAAGAAAAGTAAAACAGTCACATCAAATATTAATAAAAGGGAATTTAAAATCCAAGAATGTATAAGATGCACAGATAAAAATATTGTCTACATGATTCAGTGTAAATGTGGAATGCAATACGTAGGCGAATCAGAACGCCCCCTACGTGAAAGAATACGAGAGCATATTTTATCCATCGAAAATATGGACGAGGATAGAAATAAGGACCTACCCGTCCCCAAGCATTTTAAAGCCTGTAATAATGGTAATCTAATTTTTTTTAACTATATGGGCATAGCCAAATTACAAAAACAAAAGAGAGGGGAAGATAATCAAAAAAGATTATTGCAGCTAGAAAGCAAATGGATTTACAATTTAGACACTCTTCACCCACAAGGTCTGAATTTAGAAATTGAACTGAGAAGTTTTTTCACATAGATCATAACACAATACTACAAGAAATCATAAATACCTACAGTCTCTATATTGAGACTGTTTCACCCATCTATTACACATTGGTTTGTTCTATAAAACTTAGAATGTCCAGCTTTATATATATATGTATATATTATTTAGTCCTTTATTACCAAAGAAAAAAACGTTTTTAAAGTATATAAATAAATCTGACAATTTTTCTATCTTTACAAAAAAAATTTAAGTTTTATTTTTCATATGATGCAGGTCATATATAGATATGTACAGTCTTTTTAATGTACAGTAATAACTTGGAAATACATTGGAAAGAACCAATTGAAATATAAAAATGTAAAAATATTTTTTCAACAAAGGAAAAAAGAGAACTAAGTCAACCGATTCTACTCCAGTTTTCACTATAATTATTTACTTAATCTAAAGTGGCTTTTAAACATATTGAAACCACACACAGTATAGTACCAATATAAATATAAAAAATATCTTTTCAACAAAGGAAAAAAAAAGAACTATTCCAGTTTTTTACTAAAATTATTTATTTAGTTGTTTATTTATTTTATTATTTTTTTCTAATAAGAATACATGAATACTCTATAGCGGCTTTTAAGCATATTGAAAACCACACACAGAAATTATATTGGCTTTGACAATGCTTCAATAAAACAATTAAACAATTTACTCAATCAGGAACAAAGGTATAAAAGATAGGATTCTAAGCAGGTCTGACAGAAGCTTGAGAAAGGCTCTTTGGAGCTGAAACGCGTTGCTTTGGATACAGACTGCTTACTGATCACCTTGGATACAGACTGCTTACACTGCACTGGAGAAACCTTGCTCTTTACCTATCTGTCAATCTCGCATTTGGTGGGCGTGTCAAGACCGGACACGGAAGTGACAGAGGCAACTTTCACAGGAGACATACACGCTGCAACAAGCGCTCCTAGAAACTTTGAAAGGACAAAGAAAGTTTCTCATCTATACCTCATTTGGACACGCAAGAACCTTCTTATATGACTTGGAACTGCAAATAAGGTACCTTATTCAAAGTCTGTTGATTAATAATATCGCAGAAGACAAGCTAAGTGTTCAATAACTATTATGATATAATTACTGTGACATACAGAAAACGGCTCAAACACCTAGCCTAAATCTTTTGGTCATATCACAAAAAGGCTTATTTCAAAAAGGCTGAAAATAAACACCTATTGTTGAACCAGGTGTCAATAGTTGTCTTCAACAACGATCTCTAACAACTGTATTTCTACCAATTATACCCTATTTTCTACCTTTGGTGCATTTTATGAGCGAAAAGCCAAATCTTTTACAAAAAGTATTTTTAAATACCTACCAAGGTATAAACTGGACTTGCTAATTTTACACACATATATCATATACTAATTTTAGCTACACCTCAATACAATTGGTTGGTACCAACTTTCTCACATAACCACTTTAAGATTAAGCAATTTCGACTGACTGTTTTATATTGATTCTAAGAAAAGAATATTATTTTTAACCAATAATCTTTGTATATTTTTTTATTATTATTTTTTATTTTTATTTTTGAATTAGAACTTAATAATTTTAAGATATTATTCTATGAAAATTCTTTAAAAACTAAAAAACGTTTTTTTCTATACATTTCTTTATATAAACATAGACATAGAAATACAAATACTACTAAGACTATTGTCATTTGGTAGATATTAAGCCAGTGTTTGCACACAGGCGCACACATATAAGACAATCATAACTGCTACTAAAACTATTTATTCAGATGACTTGGGGTATCTGAGTTTTATGTGAAGTATTATCTACCACCAGCACATAGATTTTTAGTTGTTTAATCATAAATATGTCAACTTGTAATACCAGCGCACATTAGCGTGCCCTGGTATTACTCAGTGGAGCGTAAATAACGCATTCACATAAGAGATATTTAGCTCTCCACTTGTAATCAAGCGCTAAATATTTTGAGTACCAAGCAGTCCAGTAGCATACATGATATAGATAACTACCAGCAGGGAGGGTTTAATAAATGCTTCAGCTCTACAGAGTGAACTGAAGTCATGTACTGTAGACTTATTCAAGTCTTCACTTACAAAATAATCAGAATTCATGAGTTGTTCTTACATACAGTAAATAGCCTGGTGAGCAAAATAGGTGTTTTACAGAAAAATGTCAGTTTCCATATGCAATCAATTTTGCTTCATAAAGAAGTCTTGCAAATGTCTGACACTTAAAGGGACACTGTACCCAAAAAAAATTATTTTGTGATTCAGATAGAGCATGCAATTTTAAGCAACTTTCTAATTTACTCCTATTATCAATTTTTCTTCGTTATTTGAAAAAGAAGGCATCTAAGCTTTTTTTTGGTTTCAGTACTCTGGACAGCAATTTTTTATTGGTGGATGAATTTATCCACCAATCAGCAAGGACAACCCAGGTTGTTCACCAAAAATGGGCCGGCATCTAAACTTACATTCTTGCTTTTCAAATAAAGATACCAAGAGTATGAAGAAAATTTCATAATAGGAGTAAATTAGAAAGTTGCTTAAAATTTCATGCTCAATCTGAATCACAAAAGAAATTTTTTGGGTACAGTGTCCCTTTAAGTTCTGCTATCCAAAAACACATAAATGTATTCTCCTGATTGTGCTGGAACCTTTTTTAGTTTTCAAGCTGTGAAAGGTTTTTCTGTGCCATGTTGTAAACTTTGGATAAGACGTCTCCTGGGGTTTGGAATAAATAATCACCAACATATAATTATATCTGAAGAGACTTAGAAACAATAACAGAAAAAGATAGCTCCACACCATTTCTAGCTGTTGGGGTCATGATTCAGTTTTTCCTGCAGATTTTCTTTACAGGATATCATGTACTCAGTATATACAGGTAGCCCTCAGTTTACGCAGGGGTTAGGTTCCAGAAGGAATGGTTGTAAATCAAAACTGTTGTAAATTGAAACCCAGTTTATAATGTAAGTCAATGGGATGTGAGGGAGATAGGTTCCAGGCCCCTCTCAAAATTGTCATAAGTAACACCTAATACATTATTTTTAAAGCTTTGAAATGAAGACTTTAAATGCTAAACAGCATTATAAACCTAATAAAATAATCACACAACACAGAATATATAATTAAACCAAGTTAAATGAGCAAAAACATTTGCTAAATAGCATTATAAACCTAATAAAATAATCACACAACACAGACTTCACTTGCATTTTTCTGAAAACAGTTCTTTCTATGCATTCCAATCTGGACTGATTTATAGACAGGAAGATCTTGTTTCTTTTAAATCTGCTTGATAGCTCAGGTCTGGTTAAACTGATTAATTTCAGCTTGCTTGGCTTTGCTGCAACACAAGCGGACAGCTCCACCTACTGGCTATTTTAATAAATGCACTGCTTCTCAATGCTTTCAATAGCAGTCACATGACTGGAAAAAAATGTTGTTATTCTGAAACGGTGTAAATTGAACCGTTGTAAAACGAGGGCCACATCTATACATATGTAAACAAACATAAACATATGTAAATGTGTGCCCTCCCAAATGCTGAAGGACTATGCAATATCGATGAATTGAGCTTTAAAGGGACTATCTACTTAAAATTGTTATTGTTCAAAATGATAGATGATACCTATATAACCTATTTCCCAGTTTTGCATAATCAAAACTGTCAACACTGTTATATCAATATACTTTTTACCTCTGTGATTACCTTGGATCTAAGCCTCTGCAGACTGTCCCTTATCTCAGTGTTGTTGTTTTTTTACAAACTTGCATTTCAGCCAATTAGTGTTGCTTCCTGCATAACTACACAGGAGTGAGCACAATGTTTTCTATATGGAACACATGAAATAGCACTGTCTAGCTGTGAAAAGCTTATAGAACGCACTGATATAAAAGGAGGCCTTAAAGGGCTTAGAAATCCGCCTATGAGCCTACCTTAGTCTAGCCTTCAACAAAGAATACTAATAGAACAAAGCAAATTTGATGATAAATGTAAATTGGAAAGTTGTTTAAAATTGCATGCCCTATCTGAATCATAAAAGTTAAATTTTTACTTTACTGTTTCTTTAATGAATCAATACTAAGGGGTAGATTTATTATGCTGCAGATGTAGCTGTTTCCGCGCGAGCCTTCAGGCTCGCCGGAAACAAAA